>NW_027272367.1:347500-483958 GCF_040938485.1 Diadema antillarum | reverse complement strand
TCTTTCTCCCTCTCTCCCTTCTCCCTTTTTTCCTTCATTCCTCTCCCTTCATTTTCCCGGTTACGGTCAGAGTTAGGGAGGACTTCCGGAGGGCAGTCTGCCCCCGGCTGTTACGCTACTGAGCAAGCTCTGAGCAGGGAGGTGGAAAGAGACTGCGGACCAGATTCGGAGAGGCCGCATCATGAATCCCTTGCTGCTGCACTGTTTTTGTTTGTTTGTTTGTTTGTTTGTTTGTTTGGGGTTTTTTTAGAAGGGAATGTTCAGGGCTACTTAAAATTCCTGCTTTGTTACAGGATAACATTCCCGCATTTCATATTTGATGTCTCAAAAAGCACTTGGAATATATCAACAGAATCTACTTCACTCTCACTTATTACAAAGTGCATGAGTCCCCCCCCCCCTTTTTTTTTTGCAGGATCAAAAGAGGATATCGGCCCTTTCAGCTGCAAGATAAAAAGTGCATGTAACCACCCCCCCCCCCCCATCCCAAGTGAGAGGGAGATTTTCAGGCCTGTTGGGTAATAAGTATGGGGGGGAGTTGTCCTCGGGGGGAGTGGTCCTCCGGGGGAGCAGTCCTCCGGGGGAGTAGTCTTCCGGGGGAGTTGTCCCCGGGGGAGTTGTCCCCGGGGGAGTTGTCCCCGGGGAGTTGTCCCCGGGGGAGTGGTCCTCCGGGGGAGTGGTCCTCCGGGGGAGTGGTCCTCCGGGGGAGTGGTCCTCCGGGGGAGTGGTCCTCCGGGGGAGTGGTCCTCCGGGGGAGTGGTCCTCCGGGGGAGTGGTCCTCCGGGGGAGTGGTCCTCCGGGGAGTGGTCCTCCGGGGGAGTGGTCACCCGGGGAGTGGTCCCCAGGGGGAGTAGTCCTCCGGGGAAGTTGTCCCCGGGGGAGTTGTCCCCGGGGGAGTGGTCCTCCGGGGAGTGGTCCTCCGGGGGAGTGGTCCCCCGGAGGAGTGGTCCCCCGGGGTAGTGGTCCACCGGGGGAGTGGTCCCCCGGGGGAGTGGTCCACCGGGGGAGTTGTCATATCCTCCGGGGGGCGATTTTTTTTTTCCGTAACCCTAACGCGTCGAAATTGCCCATTGTGTCACTTGAGCAAAGACTATCAGTGTGCAAGTTGGTTTTTGTACGCATGTGCGTGGACTGCATGACTTGGGCAGTTAGGCGTTGAGTTTGTACTGTTACACACAGTACCATTGGCATGGTCGTCTGCTAACTACAGAATCAGATTACAATGTGAGAATGAGACGCCGTCCTTCAAACAGAAGCATAACGGGTTTGTGTGTATGGGTATGTGTGTGTGTGTGAGTGTGTGTGTGTGTGTGTGTGTGTGCGTGTGTGTATGTGTGTGTTTCCACTTCACATGTCATCAGCATCGCGTTCGCCTTTGTAGGTATTTCTGTGGTTTTGATCGCCGTCTACTGACATTTTTCCTGTGTCTACTGGGCTCACACGGGTAAATAATTCCCCTTAGAAAAAATTCTGTAAAACAGCTGGAAGAAATGAGATGTTTCATCTTCACTAACCAGGATAAGTGAGATATACCCTGTCATCCATCAAATTTCCCAGGTGGGTTCTTCGGCTTAAATTCTGTCCAAGGGTCTGCAAAGCCAAACTACGAGTTCTCTTCACTCAAAAAATCACATCTTTTCTGTACATGCAGCCAATGAAATAAAGTCTCCTCAAATTCAATCAGAAAAGCTTTCATCTTCCAACCAAAATGCAGTTTGTAGAAGAATTCATACTCAATATTTACAGCTATTCAGTTTTTGCCAAACTATATCATTGATTTTAAATTAATTCTTCTTCATTTATTTTGGTATCTTTGGTACGAATTTGTGAAGGGGTCTGGGACATTCCATTTTATTTGTACAGGTGTGAGCCCAATTAGGATGCATGCAAACTCGACGTCGTCATCAATATCTTGCAAAAAAAGTAAATTGGAAATCCAATTGAAGCTTGGAATAAATTATAATCAAAGTATTATATATCTAGGTCTACAGCTGCAGCGATTGCTATTGTTATCAATATTAATCATGTCTATTAACCCCCACAAAATCAGATTTGAAGTAGTTTGCAGGCACAAACCCTTGTTGGTCGTAAAGGAGTCTGCGCCAAGACTACTATATGCACCACTTCGGCACTGTCCTATAGGCCCTGTGTTGTAGCTTCTCCCTTGTTGGGAGAGGCTGCAGTGCAGTGGTGCGTGTATTAGTCTTGGCACATGCAGACTCCTAATACGACCAACAAGGGTTTGTGCCTGCAAACTAGATTTGAAGTGGGCATTGGGTCTTGGGTAACATGGATGAACTACTGGGTTAATTTGGGTTTATCCTCCAACTTCACGATGATTCAGAAAGGCGTAGTATAGGCTCCTTAGGCCTATTGTTCAGGTTCATGTAATCAAGATATGTGATTACATTCTCGTGAAATAACATCCAATATGAAGATGGGGGAGGGAAGAGAAACTGGGGTAGAGCTAGTAATCATCGATTTTGATCGATAAAATCTCTCTATAAATTTAATCAGCTTTACAAAGGCATTTTGAATCGGCATTTAAAAATAAAAAAAGTCCTATGTCCAACAAAATCAATTTATTTTCCCAGTCCATACATGTACAAAATTGCTCTAGTATCACGATTTGAATTGCTCTATCAATAATTTTTTTGATGTTCACTTGCATTGCCAACCCTATCGAGTCCTTCTCATCACGTACCATCGTCACCTCTACCACCACGACCATCATTGAAGGAAACCAAAACCCAAAAAGAAATATGGATTGAGTGAAAGCAGCCACATTAGTAGAACACATTACTGAAAGTATAAGGAATATCGGGCAATCGATGCAAAAGTTATGAATATTTAACGTTTTGATGTTTGAACCACTGGCTGCATATAACATCATGTGTGGGCAACAACATAAAGAAAAAAGAAAACAAGCATGTTTTCACTTTTCTTGAGTAATGGAAGAGCATTGGATTAACCACTTTCAGAAAGTAGGGGGAATGATTACTACCCTTAACAAAAATTTTGTCAGTATCAATTAAGTTGAGGGAATGTGTAATTTTATTGATTTTTTTGTGTGTGGAATTCTCTTTATATTTCCTTTACATTGTTGTCCACTAAAGACGTCACGGTCTCTATAGTAATCTCTTTTTTCAGTGATTACAATACCAAAAATATAAAAACGAATAACTTGCATCGATTGTCCGATTTTTCCTCAAACTTTCACTGATGTGTAACGCTAATATTGTTGCGTTCACTCAATCCATATTGTTCTTTGGGTTTTGGTTTCTTAACAACTGCACTCATCACTTATACCATAATTGCTTTTATTAGATTACCATGCACGACCATAAACATCATTTCTATCATTTCACAACTGGATATCATCTTATCATCATCACCACGATTATCACTCGTATTACCATCGTATACATATCACCACAAGCAATATATCTTCCACCACTATCAATACTTTTTTTTTCATGTCATCAATCCATCAACAACAACTTCACGAAATCTCTTTCAGAGTTTTCTGCATCATCACCATTATCCTCAGTCTAAATAAGCATTGCGACTGGCAATATATTCCTACTCGATCCCTTCCTCCAATGCCCACATGGCCTAGCACCCTTAATTGAATTGATGAAGAGAAACGATTGAATATTAAAACACTGATTTTTGTTTGTTTGTGTGTTTGCTTGTTTGTTTGTAAGAACACTAGCCGCATTCACACGTACACAATAGCTGGTTACCGAGCGCGCTCCAAAACTCGAGTTCTTGTTATACTCGCAACTTTTTATAAAATTCATGATCGATATATCATAGAAACAAACACCTGGCTTTAACTGGTATCAGATTCCCAGGTGGGTTCATGACTTTAAAAATGTGTATAAACCATTTGTTGTCGACCGACACCCAAAAAGGGAAGCCATGCGTGATTTGTTGTCTCAAAGTCGTGCAGTATCGTACACATAAAGAGTGATGAGATATTAGAGCTGTGATAGAAGTTTACCAGTATGAAGTTTATCAATATCAGCATAACCATATTATGTGAGAGAGAGAGAGAAAAAAATCCAACCCACCAGCTCCGATTCTCAAGTAAAACACATTTGTAGACGAGATTTGAAACGATCGTTTTATAATGTGTTATTTGGCACAAGATAATTTCCCTTATTTTCAAAAATGGTATTCGATAACCAAATGAAAATCACTTTTCCAGATATTAGCCAAATTTAAGATCTTTTCATTAAGTTGGCGCAACGAGCATCAGTTCAGAGTCACAGGGGCTACTTTCGAGTTTTTATGAAATACATTCATAGGAAACTGATAACTACAAGTTTGAACAATGATAGCACCCATTATTATGGTTACAGTTCGTTATCTACAAGGTTCGTTATTCAGAAGATTCTTTTTTCCGAAGGTTCGTTATTCATAAGATTCGTTATTCAGAAGGTTCTTTATTCCGAAGGTTCGCTATTCCGAAGTTTCGTTTGTCAAAGGTTCGTTAATCCGAAAATGAGTTGAGTTGAGTTGAGTTTATTTTTTGTTTTTCAGCAAGGCCGTGTTTCACATAGAATAACAAAGTATACAAACACACGGCGAAAATGCAAACATATGCAATGATATACAACAAATAAACAAACACAGAACAAGTTGCAAAGAGAGTACAAAATGAAACAAAGCTCGTTATTCCGAAGGTTCGTTACGGACCCTATTTCATTGTCGGATCAACAAACCTTCGGAATAACGAACCCTGTTTTATTTTCGGATTAGCGAACCTTCGGAATAACGAACCGTATTTTATTTTCGAATGAACGAGCCTTCGGAAAGCGAACCCTAGTTTTTTTTTTCGGATAAACGAACCTTCGGAAAAACTAACCTGCGAAATAACGTCACAAATATTCGGATTAACATACCCTTTTTGATTTTCGGATTAACGAACCTTTGGAATAACGAATATCCGAAACACACAAATCCCCTATACCTAGAGATTTGTTAACCCGAAAATCAAGAAAGGTTCGTTAATCCGGGCATTTTGTGACGTTATTCTGGAGGTTCGTTAGTCCGAAAATAAAATAGGGTTCGCTACTCCGAAGGCTCGTTTATTCAAAAAAGAAATAGGGTTCGTTATTCCGAAGGTTCGTTAATCCGAAAATCAAACAGGGTTCTGGAACGGGTCATGAGACTTTTTGAACGTTGTTAAAACTTTTTTAAACGTTGTAGAGGGTTTTCAAAAGTTATCTGGATGTCTATAACGTCCAAACGTTTTTCTGTCGGTCCTAAAAATTTAGAAAGGTTTTTTTTTAGTGTTATTTTAATGTTTAAAAGAAGTGTTCATAGCGTCCAATTGAAACGTTTTAAATACGTCGAAAACCTTCCGAAAGAAGACGTTCTAAAAGAGTTTTGACAAAACGTCCAAATAACGAACTTGGAATGTTTCAAGAACGTTTAGAAAACGTCTTTTTGTTAGCTGGGTAAAGACGTAAATTTCAAGTCAGTTTTGTGACGTATTATCCACTTTATATTTACGACGTATTAGTGAAATAAAATTTACGCTGCCTTGCAACCTATTTACCACGTCATATTAATGACGTGACGTTAAATTTACGTCAGTTTTGCGATGTCTTTGTGACTTCATATAATTAAGGCTTACGAATTATAGTTTTACAGAGTTTTATCAGTATTATATTATACTGTCGTCACAACGACGACAATTCCACGTCAGTCAACTGTCAAAAATAAGATTTTTTTTTTTGCTCAAATGGAAGACATCGAGAGAATTCATTATCTAGACTTCAGAAAGGCGTAATAATTGTCGTTTGTTTGACGTATTACTAAATAAGCAAAGAAAACAGACGCTACTTAGACGTCTCAACCTAAGGCCAAAAAGTCGTATTATTGTTTGAAGACATCTAAAAGACGTTATATTTGTGACGTCTTTATGACGCCTGGTTGGTTATACAAAGATATCGTAAAGACGTGTAAATTACTAATTGAATGTCTCATAAACGAAAATAACAGGCAGATACAATTGCATCATATAAACATTTCAAACTGACGTGAATATGTCGTATTTTTGCTCAAATGGAAGTTGTCCCAAAGATGTCATTGGTGGTCATTAGAGTCGTCTTAATGATGTGTAAAACACAATTCTAAAGACAAGATGTACTTCAGAATAATGTCATGAGCACGTCATCTCACGTCAATTCATGCCTTTTTGATGTATATTGGTAAAGAAAACAAGAAAGATGTCTGAAAGACGCCTTTTTCAGGAAAAATAAACAAGGAAAATGGACGTGATTTTGATGTCATTTTTAGATCGTGGCCGGTTAAGGTCTAATAAAGTGCATGTGAGCACCTTAAGACAACCATGATACAAATCTGGTTCCTAGCTAACATTTGGACGTTTTCTAAACGTTCTTGAAACGTTCCAAGTTCGTTATTTGGACGTTTTGTCAAAACGTTGTCAGAACGTCATTTTTCTGGAAGGTTTTTCGACGTATTTATAACGTTTCAATTGGACGTTATAAAAACGTTTCATAAACGTAAAAAATAACAATTAAAAACCTTACTATACATGATTTTTAAGGACGACAGAAAAACGTTTGGACGTTATAGACATTCAGATAACTTTTGAAAGCCCTCTAGATCGTTTAAAAACGTTTTAAGAACGTTCAAAAAGTCTTGTGACCCGTTCCAGAACCTTGTTTGATTTTTGGCTAACGAACCTTCGGAATAACGAACCCTATTTCATTTTCGAATAAACGAGCCTTTGGAATAGCAAACCCTATTTTATTTTCGGACTAACCAACCTTCGGAATAACGTCACAAATGTCCGGATTAACGAACCTTTCTTGATTTTCGGGTTAACAAACCTCTAGGTATAGGGGATTTGTGTGTTTCGGATATTCGTTATTCCTAACATAAAAAAACGGTAGGCCTATGTTAATCCGAACATATTTGGCGCTATTCCGCAGGTTCGTTATTCTGAAGGTTCGTTCATCCGAAAAAAAAAAAAATATAGGGTTCGCTTTCCGAAGGCTTGTTTTTTCGAAACTGAAATAGAGTTCGTTATTCTGAAGGTTCGCTAATCCGGAAATAAAATATAGGGTTCGTTATTCCGAAGGTTCGTTGATCCGACAATGAAATAGGGTCCGTAACGAACCTTCGGAATAACGAGCTTTGTTTTATTTTCGGATTAACGAACCTTCGGAATAACGAATCTTCGTAATAACGAACCTTCGGAATAACGAACCTTCGGAATAAAGAACCTTTTGAATAACGAATCTTCGGAATAACGAACCTTCGGAATACTCACCTCAATAACGAACTGTAACCATCATAATGGGTGATATCATCGTTCAAACTTGTAGTTATCAGTTTCCTATGAATGCATTTTATAAAAGCTCGTAAGTAGCCTCTGTGACTCTGAACTGATGCTCGTTACTCCAACTAAATGAAAAGATCTTATATTGGCTAATATCTGGCAAATTGATTTTCATTTGGTTATCGATTACCATTATTAAAAATAAGTGCAATTATTTTGTGCCACATAACACATTACAAAACGATCGTTTCAAATCTCTTCTACAAATGTGTTTAATTGAGAATCGGAGCTGGTGGGTTGGATTTTTTTTTCCTCTCTCTCACATAGTAGACATAATGGTTATGCTGATATTGATAAACTTCATACTGGTAAACTTCTTTCACAGCTCTAATATCTCATCACTTTTTATGTGTACGATACTGCACGACTTCGAGACGACAAATTACTCATGGCTTCCTTTTTCGGGTGTCGGTCGACAACAAATGGTTTATACACATTTAAAGTCATGAACCCACCTGGGAATCTGATACCAGTTAAAGCCAGGTGTTTGTTTCTATAATATATCGATCATCATGAAGTTCATAAAAAGTTGCGAGTATAACAAGAACTCAAGTTTTGAAGCGCGCTCGGTAACCAGCTATTTTGTACGTGTGAATGCGGCTAGTTTATTCATTTATTTTATCTATCTATTTATCTACTTATTTATTTATTTCTAATCTTTTGTCAGGGTAGCCCATTCACCAATAAATATTGGTCTTCCATGGAGCCCTGAATGATGAACATATGTACATTAAATAGCAAAAGGTATATACAGAAGATGACATAATTATACAGTGTAGATACATACCAGCATATTGTACATTGCAAAGTAACATTAAAAAGTACATGCCACAGCAAGAGTTCACCAGAATGCCGAAATAACAATTAAAACGCTATTATACAGGAATGTTAAGCTAGCCCAGAATAAATTTCGTGTGTTACTTACAAATAACAACTTTGCTTAAACAATCTCTTAAATGAATATATGGAAGAAGCCGATCTAATTGAATGATCTAGCCTGTTCCATTCAAGGAGGATACGATTGGGCTGCACTTGTGACAATCAGAGCGAAATCTTGGCACATGTAGATTTCCACTGTCTATTAGCCTTGTATATGATGTTCATGTACATCACTAGGCTTAACTAAGTGCACCTGAAGGTACGAAGGTGCTAAGTTATGGACGCACTGGCGACTGAACTCAAAACGTCGTGTCATCCATTTAAGACTTCTGAATAAATCAGCTAGTACTCATACAAAAACAAACAAACAAACAAACAAAAAATCAGTGTTTTGATATTCAATCGTTTCTCTTCATCAATTCAATAAAGGGTGCTAGGCCATATACTGTGGGCATTGGAGGGAGGGATCGAGTATAGGAATGTATTGCCAGTCGCAATGCTTATTTAGACTGAGGATAATGATGAAGATGCTGAAAACTTTGAAAGAGATTTCGTGAAGTTGTTGTTGATGGATTGATGACATGAAAAAAAATATTGATAGTGGTGAGTAGTTATAGTAGTCTAAACGGTGACGCCCTATGGGAAATCGCGTGTTGTAGGCGAATCGGGGGTGTTCACTTTCCATAGGCCCTGTGTTAAAGTTGGACTTAGAATTTCTCCATAGACGCTGTAGTTAAGAAATTGGCCGAAATTTTTTGGTGACGCCCTATGTTATAACGTGTGATGTGATGTTGATATTTTGTCTAAGTCCGAGATATGTTGGAACTTAGAATTTTTTGGGTGATGTGTTGAGTGAATGGGTGAACATGTCTTGGTGACGGTTGTATACAATGTTATAACGTGTGATGTGGTTTGCGTGTGAAGATTGTACATGAATGTGTTAGTACCGGTTTTGGTGTTGCGTTGTGTGCGTGTGTGCGTGGTGTAATGTGTGGTTGATGTGGGCATGTTTTTTGTTTTGTGTGCGATGGGGAGTGATTGGAATGTGGTGTGATTGGTCGTAAAAAACGATTGATCTTAAGAGAGTACGAGACTAATTAATTACACGTACAGGACAAGGGTTGTGAAGAAAAGAGTCGTGGGATACAAGGAGTTCTTTCACATTTCTTTATTTTCCTCTTTATTTTCTTTTTCTTTCTTTATTTTTTCTTCTCAATGGTGGACTTGCGTGGAATATACATCAAACATCGATGTAAAGAAGTTCGTTGACATTTCTTTATTTTTTTCTCTGAATGAATGATGAATATAATATATACAACTGTGTGTGTGCGCGTGGTCGTGGGATACAAGGGGTTCTTTCATATTTCTTTGTTTTACTCTGTATTTTCTTCTTCGGAGAATGTGTTGCGCTGTGTGCGCGTGATCGTGGGATATAAGGGGCTTTTTCATATTTCTTTGTCTTCTTCATTTTTTTCTTCATTTTTTTTCTTTATGGTGGACATGCGTGGAATATACATCAAACATCGATGTACGTAAAGAAGTTCGTTGGTATTTCTTTATTTTTTTTCTGAATGGATGAGGAGAATGATATATAATATATTTATATATATATACAAAAAATGATTTTGAATGACGTTCTTTTATGCATTTCTTTATTTTCCTCTTTATTTCTTATCTTCTATATGCTACGTGTGGTATAATATGTTAGATTTGAAAGCATTGTAAACGCAATGAGAATATATCATCGATAATAAATCTATCGAATTATTTAGTTTTAATGATTCTATGCTTGTAATGACTAGATAGGACTATATACAGTACATATACAGCTTAGCTACAAGGCAGTGAAAACCCGACATTTTTTTTAATCACTTTCCTCTGTATCGGTTATACAAGCGAGCTATGTCTATACAACAAATAGCAACCGAGTTATATAGATTTTCGTTATTTATCGTCTTTTTTATTGGTAACACAAGTGATATACGAGGAACATGGCAGAGACGTATGTACTTGGTTTAAGAATTAGTATTACAAATGTACTAAAAATTATCCGAGATATACCAATAACATATATATCTAGGTCTATATTACAAAGGTACTTAAAATCAACCCAAGATATACCAATAACATAATAGGTCTATACACTTTACCTTAACCCGTTCCTTCCGTAATTTCCCGAGAACTGTCGATGCCCCCAATTCCTTTACGCGTAAGAACGAGAATGGACAATATTGGTCATCCGCCAATGCGAATACACTCACTCATAGTTGAGAAGTTGCTTGGTTGTTCTCTGTCGTTTTTATATACAACCCTACCTGTACATTGTATCCGAACACAGCTTCGATACACCCAGCAGCGAGAGCTGCTCTTGCGTTCGTGTCTGTACTCGCGCGTAACATGATAGTCTTGAACGTATGGTCGGCCGATTCTGCCCGGGCTCGTCCACTTACCATGCGTCGAGGCTGCGTGTTATTCAATTTTATATTTCGTATACTAGTAACACTTTCTGCCACGACTGTATTGATAAAGCTGTATTGTAGACCTATGGCAGCGCTTACACATTGAATATATTTATTGAATATATTTCGTATCGGATCATATACAAACAATGTCATAAAGAAGGGATATGGGTGTGATGAATGCAAATAGCGTGAAATAGTAATATCATATTGTATTAAACATTTTCTGTGAATATTTGCAAATAGCGTGAAATAGTAAGATCATGGGTAAAATATGAACGTGAAAACAAAAGCTGTCAATCGTAATTACAAAGAGGTAACGCGGCAAAACTAAACCTACATGCCGATGACGTATGCAAACTCGCCGATTTCTCACGATTACTTACATCGATTCTATGACGCCGCAACCCATAGGGCAGTGTATCCAAATATTGCAGACTGATTGTGTACAAAACGATATTATGTTTTGTATCCCTTAGGAATTATTCTATTTGACCGTGGGATTTTTTTCTCACTATTTTATGTTTATTTTTATCTTCGTGCAGGAGGAGGCATGATCGATGAATCCATTAAAGTATCTCTATTTTGGAAGAAAGTACGAATTTTATAGATTAGGGTTGAAATGGTTGAAAGTCTGGGTGTGAATGAAATCGGGATGTATCACGATTGCCTAACTGCAGAGGGGTCTGCCGCTGTTAACAAGCACCAATGATTTGAAACATTACGTAAGGTAATTTTAACGAAATCTAAAGAAAATGCACTGGATATATTTTGAGATCAAACGTTGAAATCAGAACATTGTTGAACCACCTATGCTAGACGTACCTTACCAGTGGAATCAGTTGAATCAGGCTATCCATTGCACTTCGAATGTTAACTTTTTTGAAAAGTTGCACTCATGACTCATTTGTTCGTAACCGCTTTCGAGCATACAAAATGCAGATTATAGTTGTTGTTTTTTGTCATCATTATTGTTTCATTTATTTTTATGTACATGCGTGTGTAATTATTTTTGTATTCCATAATTTACTTTTCCTACTGCGCCTTGAGTACATAATTATTTTGTCATGTGGAATTGGCGCATCAACGAGTGCCCGGTATACTGATTATTATTAGAATATAAGAGCATATTTTCTATGCAAAACAAAATAACAGTATGTTGATGTGAAAACTGCAATGATATGGTATAACATATAGAAAGAACGTACATCTTCTCGTGCGCTTGTACAAAGGAAGAGTGTGAGGTCAAGCAGCTTCGTATATGTACATTGTATTACATAACTTCTTTGCTTCCGACCGACGGCAGATTCGATATCATTGTGCTGGTGGGCTATACACTAAAACTGAATTGAAATTGATGTGAAAACTGCAATGATATGGTATAACATATAGAAACAACGTACATCTCGTGCGCTTGTATTGAGGAAGAGTGTGAGGTCAAGCAGCTTCGTGCGTATTACATAACTTCTTTGCTTTCGACCGACGGCAGATTCGCTGTCATTGTGCTGGTGGGCTATAACACCGTGACAAGTCGATGTCGTGATTTTATGCATATCGTTTACTGATTGTTTTTACGAGTTTGGTCTCCTGATTTGGTGAATTGTAATGGAAGGATACCTGTGATACGTCTCTGTTAGTTCTGTCAAGAAAAACACCATCATTTCATTTCATTTATTTCCACATTAAAAAGACGATCATTGCATTTCAAGTCATAGTATAAATAAATTCATTGTGCGGGACCAATTAAGGTATTTCAGGCTGGTTGGGAATAGGCCCCAAAGTAAATACAAGACTTTTTTGTTGACTTGGGTAGTTCAGTTCGGTAGAGGGAAGGATGAATTTTTTTGGTTCTTGTATTATTAGAATGAATGCTGCTGTTGAGATGTTAACATTGTTGTATAAGGGCGTTGGTAATGCACCGAATAAATACTGTTGCATAAAGATTCCCGTTTGAAAGCAGATTATATCTTGAATTGGTAATGTATTCATATTTTTTTTTGATAATGCAGATGTTTGCGACAAGTAATGTGAGTGGGTTATAATACGGAAAGCTTTTTTCTTGCGACAAATGCATGCGTTTTACATTCTTTTTAGTTGAATGGCCCCAGACGGGAGTGCAATAACTCAAAATAGATGAAATGGAAATGGTCGTCTGAGTATTTCAACTATTGTGGATTATGATATGAAACGAGAATTCCATCGTGTGAGATCCCTTCTTTTTAAATTTACTGAAGTGAAGGAATCAAACAAAAACACTGCTAATCCCGCAAGCTGTACATTCGGTATATACATAAGAACCTGACTGCATGGGATTTAAATGGATAAAACTCACGTTGTTACTCTTCGGACTGTTTGATGAGCAAAAATAGTAAAACTGAATTGAATAGAACCAAAAAAAAAAAGCATTTCGCCTACAAACTTGCACGGTACATACAGGGGTTGTATATAATAACCACCACTATACGAATAATTGATGACATTGTTCACGAATCACCTATACACTCACGCATAATATTCACCACACATGATACGAATTGACAACGATCAATCCATTGGGACTCACCTATATACCAAAGAAACATACTCTATATACAAATCATATACGAATGAATTAACTTAACCGAAGCAAATTAATCAGACGCTCTGCTTGTCATTACTCCTCACAAATGCAAGGCACTATGCCCCAGGGAACGGCACCTGACAGTACGATAGATTTACCGAAATCAGTGGAAATGATTATGAGCACATTCGACCGTACATGGCACTGCATGGTGAATGAAGTTAAACGATGTGGGCGAGGTTTCTCCCCCTTTCAAGTTGAAGAGAAGTTGTGGCTTACAGAAATCATTTTGGAGATAGCGATGTTGCATAAAGTCACCATAAAGTGTAGATAACAGTAATGCCCGATTGTATTTTGCTAGAAATGTAGATGTATAATTATTGTGTAGATTGCCGGGTGTGCTGAACCAAGGATGGATTTTGGGTGTATAGACTTATTTTTTTCTTCTTTGAACATCGTGTTGGCTTATTTTCTATGATCGTGCAAAGCTTGAACAGCATAATTACATCCTCCAGCTGTGTTACAATATATTTTCTTTTATGATAGATACGATATTGATTATTGAATTCATATTACGATGATGATTATTATATTGTTCCGTCGGTAAGTCACTTATGACTAAACGTGGTATTCTGTTTTTACATATCACTAGGGCGTTGTCGCTTTTATTCGTTTTTCCCATCATTGAGGGATTGCATTGAGGAAAGAAGGATCCAAGGTTTACATTTTATATGACATTATGGAAATCGTACTGACTTTCACCTTTAACAATATTTTAATGTAGTCTGCGCTGGCAAGAAGATTGTGAGCGCGTAATACTTGATGAACACTGCTTCGATTTAAAAAAAATGATTTGATGGTCAAAGTTTGCTTTTATGCATCTTGTATGGTCGGTTACGGAAAAAACAGAAATGTATATACCTATATGAATATATATCGCTGAAATGTGAATTTACATGCCGTTTATGCAAGAGTCAAGAATATCCACCGGACTGACGAAATGATTGAACAGAATTAACAGAAACGCACCAAAAAAAAAAAAAAAAAAATACATATGCGGGGAGATTTCTTTGCTTGTATGTTTTTGGGGGTTTTGACTTGCTTTTTTGTAGCGACTGGCACGATCATAAAATGTATGCTACATGAAAAAGTCTAATATAATCGCAGTGTATAACGATACACACAAAAAAAAAACCAGTAAACTGTGAAACGTAGATGGTCCGATCAAGTTTATTATTTCTTTACTTCGAGTGTACTCAAAGAACTGGCGAACACGTACCAAATTATTGCATAGCCCAAAAATATCATATGTTGCAAACGTTCGACTGTAATTTTGAGAGGGAGGATCAAATATCACGCGGTGATGAAATGAAAAAGTGTTTTCAGGAGATGACGCTGTCAATGATTACTGCAAGTGGTTATTTGGACATGAATCGAACGTGGATTTATAGCACGTAATTCAAACGCTACGACGGGGTCTTTGTTCAAAAGTATGTATACAGTGCCAAATCTCATTTTCACCGTTCAGATCATAAAAAATGCCTCTGGCTTTTACGTCAAAAACATTTGCGTTGTTAGAACTGAAACAAAGTGTTGTCTTTTTTTTTCACACGATAAAAAGAAAGAAAGAAAGAAAAAAGACAGAAACAACAATGAAGAGGAGAATTCTTGAGAACCACATGCAATTACTTCAGAGGCTCCTATATTCGACATTCTTACTTTCTCACCGGTAAATACCAAACATGCTCCATCTTCAACTTTTTCATACACAGCTGTACCTATGGTATAGCAGCTACTTGAGAAAACTGTGCGCGTCAAGTGTCAGCAAATGCTTTTCATGTAAGATGCAAGACCCACTCTGGTATCGTACTATTTGTGTTGTGTATAATTCATTATATTGTAATGATCGAGTGTCGCTTGCCATATTTTTGATGGTGTGAGTAATGTTCAACTCGATATTGAAAGTTTAACTATGTTGAGGAGAGTAAAGATGATTGTGACAGGTGATGATGTAGGCCTAGTAGGTAAAACACGTATCTGAAAATGACTGTACTTATGCGATGGCTTTATTTTGACTTTTCAGGAGAAAAAAAGATACCGATGTGTGACTTTACTTTTGAAGATTTAATTTTTAATGTATAGTCGTAACAAGATTGATTTTACAAAATGGATTAAAAAAAGCAGACATACGAGGAACGAGAGCATTGACTATAAAACTAGAATATAAAGACTAAAAAAAAAAAAAACGGAGAGTGAATTGTGTGAGAGGGGGTAGATTTGAAGTGTTCTAAAAAAAAAGAAGAATAACTGAAGGTAGTGTGGAATTATTTTACGCTTGATTTCTTCACAATGCATTATCATCGAATGCTTTAAAACAGGATGCTCACACTGAAGTGAAAAACAAAATTCATCAACAAGAAAGACCAAAGTTGCCGCTCCCTGCCTGGGTTATTGAGCTGGAAAAGACATTGATGGAGCTTCTTGAAAAGAGGAGGCAAGCACGATGCTTTCGATGTGGAAAGGTGGGACATTGGAAGAGAGAGTGCCCTGTTAGACTGAAAAACAAAAACACGCAGGTAAAGAAATTTGGTAAACAGTGTCTCTGTCAGACCCGTTAGATCGCACAAAATTCGTGTTCAACAAGAGAATCATAACGCATGATTTTAAAACTATACCGTGTATATGATGGTTATTGTCAAACCAATAAATCAATCGAGTTTCTTCCACTACTTTTTTTTTTTTAGATTACATACTCTCGGTGAACTTTAATTTGCATATTGCGATGAGAAAGACTAATGTAGATTTCTTATAAGCGGATTTTATAAGGGGCAGAAGAGTATATCGTATTAAACATTTTCTGTGAATATCGTTAGTTTAATCATAATTACGTACTTCCATATCTTTGACAAGATTCCGCTGTGATTTTTTTTTTCGATTTTCGCAACCTTATTTTAATGTAAACAAAGAGAAATACTGCATGCTTGTTACGTTACCCTCGTGTATTCTATGCCACTGTATAGTTTAACTCTGCCTATCTCCATTTCAGTTCAAGAGCTACTGTAACGCTTTTTGGTACAACGCCTTTTTTTCTTTACAAAATAATGTGACGTATTGCAAATATATTGGATGAATTGCACTTTAATAAATACTTAGGTGAAAGTTTTCGTGTTAATATCGAATCTGTGATTGTTTAAAACAGTATATTGTTGTCAAATATGACAACAATCAGTTGTAACGAAATTGACACCTACCACAATCTGTTATAAACTTGTAATTTTCTGTTATATATGTGACCCTGCACCACAAATGAACAAAAAGTTGCCAGACATGAATTTTTAGTTAAGACCATATTCTGAGAGAGCAGACTTTAAGCTTGAAAATGATGTATAAATAAAATCAAATGGACTCTCCTAACTTATCTAAAGAGTGGAAAGAAAGCACATACTCCGGAAAAGTGTGAACTGAGAAAAGAGGCTCTGAAGTGCAGTGTCCATTCAAGCGCTAAATCTTTACCAAGCCGCGCTGGCTGTGCGATGAATGGGACAAAAAAAAAAAAAAAAACAGGAAGTAAACCACTGGAGTAACAACAATGAAGGGATTATCAGATTAAACTGAAATTAAGCATGCCTCATTAACACATTCTGTCCATGGGGCATAAGTAATGCCAACTTTCAAAGCAGTAGCGTTATCTTTTCAAAAGTTATTCGAGTTGAAAGTGAAGAGTGTGTACCAGGTTTTCAGAAATGAAAAGGGGACTCGAAAGACACACCTAATCACACTATTCTACCATATGGTCGAGATAAACTGCTAAAAAAAACACACTTTCCCGCCCGTTTCATGATCCCAAATTTTAGCATATTGTAAAAGAAGACTTGCTCTTTGAGAAAATATGAAAAAGTCAAGATCGGCTAGGTTGCCCAATTTCACTTATTTTCAGTCCTCACGCAAAATCAATGTGCGACTTTTTGTTCGTTTTGTGATGCACGGTCACATATATGACAGAAATATAATATACTATATAAAATACATGATATATAATAATATGTTTTGAAAGAACGATATGTCGATATATTTTGTTAAAGTTTGGCAAAACTCAATACAATGTAGTCTTATTATGTTTGTTTGTTTGTTCGTTCGTTCGTTTCATTTTCAATCTGGCAAGATTATATAATGGATAGTCCATTTTCGGCTGTACTAGCTGGTCTTCCCTTGGGTTCTGCTGCATGGATGACGCGACGGAACGACTACTAAAGCGTATTATACATCCTGCTCTTTACCGTGAATGAATGGAGCGGCATCTTCTACGCGCATGGGTTATGACTTTATCATACACGAGATCTCCGTTTGAATCAAACGAGTAGGGAAATCCATTTTTTGTTTCGTTAGATAACCGTAACGTTCACGATGGTTAAAAGCATTAGCCACTGAATGATTATAGCAAAAAGCGTAAGTTCCAGCCGTCAAATTAAGCATGTCATGATACCGTATCTCCTGTAAATCAAAGTGGAATTGTTTTTTAAAGTTTGAACTGTTTATGCATGCAACTTAGTAGAAATTAGTATTCGTGTATCCTTGTCCTTGTCCTGTAGGACTGGCAATTCGCCTAATTTTTCAATGACAAAATTGATCATGCGAGTAAATTGTATAAAAAAAAATGTGTAGGGCGTACAAACACTGACAAAGTTATCTCTCTTATGATTATGATTAAACGCCAAAATGATTCAAGGATGAAATAATTACAGGAGAAATAACAATATCTTAATTTGTAAGGACCTTTTTATGTTTGACGAATATTTTATACTGCATTGATTTACACTTGTACGGTTGTTTGTCCTGCTCAGTCGCATTTCTTAACGATTAAAATATTTTGTAACTCGTCAGAATGTCTTTGGTACTTGGAGATTCAATTTGATAGTTGATTTGAGTGTCTTGATATACCTATGTGTTGTGAACGTTTAAACATACAGTCATTCAAGTGTGTAAATGTATTAAATGAAAGGACAAGAGGAAATGAAGCAGTTTGAAAAAAAAACTGAAACGTGGTCTATTTCTCGTTCATAAACATAGCTAATATTGTGAACAAAGGAATTACAATCTTTGAAAATGTGTTATTTTTCTGACTGCATTATGATAAGCTCGTGTTATGGATGTGTGTGTCTGGATGTGTGTGTGTGTGTGTGTGTGGTGCGTGACTTATCCTACATATAAGCTGTTCGAGTGCGAGAGGTGTTTGCGGTGTTCGTAAATCACGATATAAAGTTGGCGTTTGCAGTAACATTTCGATACGTTAAATATTTCTAGTCACTCATTTTCTATTCTACATCAAAGATTTTAATACATTTGATTTAAACGTGAAATTATTTACAACTTTATGTAATGTTTGTTTAACTTACCCGTATAGCCGTAAGAGGAGGCATTGCCCTTTTTCCCTGATACATAGAAGGAGATCCCTCGGATGCCATGGAGGATTGGCTGGTTTCCACTGAGTTGCAAAGTTCGCTCGGAGTAGCCATCTTATATAGGTGCTGGTACGCGTTGTCAGCGAGAATTAACCAAGAGATTGAAGCATGGCACCCTATACATCTTTCATCTTTCACCTGGTTCTTTCCCAGTGTCATTTGCACCGGTATTTCTCCATTTTCAAAAGCCACAACTTCTCTTCAACTTGAAAGGGGGAGAAACCTCGTCCACATCGTTTAACTTCATTCACCATGCAGTGCCATGTACGGTCGAATGTGCTCATAATCATTTCCACTGATTTCGGTAAATCTATCGTACTGTCAGGTGCCGTTCCCTGGGGCATAGTGCCTTGCATTTGTGAGGGGTAATGACAAGCAGAGCGTCTGATTAATTTGCTTCGGTTAAGTTAATTCATTCGTATACGATTTGTATATAGAGTATGTTTCTTTGGTATATAGGTGAGTCCCAATGGATTGATCGTTGTCAATTCGTATCATGAGTGGTGAATATTATGCGTGAGTGTATAGGTGATTCGTGAACAATGTCATCAATTATTCGTATAGTGGTGGTTATTATATACAACCCCTGTATGTACCGTGCAAGTTTGTAGGCGAAATGCTTTTTTTTTTTTGTTCTATTCAATTCAGTTTTACTATTTTTGCTCATCAAACAGTCCGAAGAGTAACAACGTGAGTTTTATACATTTAAATCCCATGCAGTCAGGTTCTTATGTATATACCGAATGTACAGCTTGCGGGATTAGCAGTGTTTTTCTGTTTGATTCCTTCACTTCAGTAAATTTAAAAAGAAGGGATCTCACACGATGGAATTCTCGTTTCATATCATAATCCACAATAGTTGAAATACTCAGACGACCATTTCCATTTCATCTCATTTGAGTTATTGTACTCCCGTCTGGGGCCATTCAACTAAAAAGAATGTAAAACGCATGCATTTGTCGCAAGAAAAAGCTTTCCGTATTATAACCCACTCACATTACTTGTCGCAAACATCTGCATTATCAAAAAAAATATGAATACATTACCAATTCAAGATATAATCTGCTTTCAAACGGGAATCTTTATGCAACAGTATTTATTCGGTGCATTACCAACGCCCTTTATACAACAATGTTAACATCTCAACAGCAGCATTCATTCTAATAATACAAGAACCAAAAAAATTCATCCTCCCCTCTACCGAACTGAACTACCCAAGTCAACAATTTCTTTTTATCAAGGTTCCATTTTGTTGAATGATTTACCAAAGGAACTGAAAAACTGCAAATCATTGCCGCATTTCATAAAGAATTTTAGACGCACTTTCGTACTTAATAGCAACATAGTTTTGTATATTCTGCCAGTATTTCACTGTTTTCTTTTTTCCTCCTGTAGCCTGCTTTGATTGTGTACCGTTTGTGTCCTATGTATTTTGTACCTATATATTATTGTAAGTTGAAAAAGTCTTGTATTTACTTTGGGGCCTATTCCCAACCAGCCTGAAATACCTTAATTGGTCCCCCACAATGAATTTATTTATACTATGACTTGAAATGCAATGATCGTCTTTTTAATGTGGAAATAAATGAAATGAAATGATGGTATTTTTCTTGACAGAACTAACAGAGACGTATCACAGGTATCCTTCCATTACAATTCACCAAATCAGGAGACCAAACTCGTAAAAACAATCAGTAAACGATATGCATAAAATCACGACATCGACTTGTCACGGTGTTATAGCCCACCAGCACAATGACAGCGAATCTGCCGTCGGTCGAAAGCGAAGAAGTTATGTAATACGCACGAAGCTGCTTGACCTCACACTCTTCCTCAATACAAGCGCACGAGATGTACGTTGTTTCTATATGTTATACCATATCATTGCAGTTTTCACATCAATTTCAATTCAGTTTTAGTGTATAGCCCACCAGCACAATGATATCGAATCTGCCGTCGGTCGGAAGCAAAGAAGTTATGTAATACAATGTACATATACGAAGCTGCTTGACCTCACACTCTTCCTTTGTACAAGCGCACGAGAAGATGTACGTTCTTTCTATATGTTATACTATACATATCATTGCAGTTTTCACATCAACATACTGTTATTTTGTTTTGCATAGAAAATATTCACTTATATTCTAATAATAATCAGTATACCGGGCACTCGTTGATGCGCCAATTCCACATGACAAAATAATTATGTACTCAAGGCGCAGTAGGAAAAGTAAATTATGGAATACAAAAGTAATTACACACGCATGTACATAAAAATAAATGAAACAATAATGATGACAAAAAACAACAACTATAATCTGCATTTTGTATGCTCGAAAGCGGTTACGAACAAATGAGTCATGAGTGCAACTTTTCAAAAAAGTTAACATTCGAAGTGCAATGGATAGCCTGATTCAACTGATTCCACTGGTAAGGTACGTCTAGCATAGGTGGTTCAACAATGTTCTGATTTCAACGTTTGATCTCAAAATATATCCAGTGCATTTTCTTTAGATTTCGTTAAAATTGCCTTATGTAATGTTTCAAATCATTGGTGCTTGTTAACAGCGGCAGACCCCTCTGCAGTTAGGCAATCGTGATACATCCCGATTTCATTCACACCCAGACTTTCAACCATTTCAACCCTAATCTATAAAATTCGTACTTTCTTCCAAAATAGAGATACTTTAATGGATTCATCGATCATGCCTCCTCCTGCACGAAGATAAAAATAGACATAAAATAGTGAGAAAAAAAATCACACGGTCAAATAGAATAATTCCTAAGGAATACAAAACATAATATCGTTTTGTACACAATCAGTCTGCAATATTTGGATACACTGCCCTATGGGTTGCGGCGTCATAGAATCGATGTAAGTAATCGTGAGAAATCGGCGAGTTTGCATACGTCATCGGCATGTAGGTTTAGTTTTGCCGCGTTACCTCTTTGTAATTACGATTGACAGCTTTTGTTTTCACGTTCATATTTTGCCCATGATCTTACTATTTCACGCTATTTGCAAATATTCACAGAAAATGTTTAATACAATATGATATTACTATTTCACGCTATTTGCATTCATCACACCCATATCCCTTCTTTATGACATTGTTTGTATATGATCCGATACGAAATATATTCAATAAATATATTCAATGTGTAAGCGCTGCCATAGGTCTACAATACAGCTTTATCAATACAGTCGTGGCAGAAAGTGTTACTAGTATACGAAATATAAAATTGAATATCACGCAGCCTCGACGCATGGTAAGTGGACGAGCCCGGGCAGAATCGGCCGACCATACGTTCAAGACTATCATGTTACGCGCGAGTACAGACACGAACGCAAGAGCAGCTCTCGCTGCTGGGTGTATCGAAGCTGTGTTCGGATACAATGTACAGGTAGGGTTGCATAAAAAACGACAGAGAACAACCAAGCAACTTCTCAACTAATAATGAGTGAGTGTATTCGCATTGGCGGATGACCAATATTGTCCATTCTCGTTCTTACGCGTAAAGGAATTGGGGGCATCGACAGTTCTCGGGAAATTACGGAAGGAACGGGTTAAGGTAAAAAAAGGTTAGTGTATAGACCTATTATGTTATTGGTATATCTTGGGTTGATTTTAAGTACCTTTGTAATATAGACCTAGATATATATGTTATTGGTATATCTCGGATAATTTTTTAGTACATTTGTAATACTAATTCTTAAACCAAGTACATACGTCTCTGCCATGTTCCTCGTATATCACTTGTGTTACCAATAAAAAGACGATAAATAACGAAAATCCATATAACTCGGTTGCTATTTGTTGTATAGACATAGCTTGCTTGTATAACCGATACAGAGGAAAGCGATTTTTAAAAAAAAAAATGTCGAGTTTTCGCTGCCTTGTAGCTAAGCTGTATATGTACTGTATATAGTCCTATCTAGTCATTACAAGCATAGAATCATTGAAACTAAATAATTCGATAGATTTATTATCGATGATATATTCTCATTGTGTTTACAATGCTTTCAAACCTAACATATTATACCACACGTAACATATAGAAGATAAAAAATAAAGAGGAAAATAAAGAAATGCATAAAAGAACGTCATTCAAAATCATTTTTTGTATATATATATATAAATATATATATATATATAAATATATTATATATCATTCTCCTCATCCATTCAGAAAAAAAAATAAAGAAATACCAACGAACTTCTTTACCTACATCGATGTTTGATGTATATTCCACGCATGTCCACCATTAAGAAAAAAATGAAGAAAAAAATGAAGAAGAAGACAAAGAAATATGAAAAAGCCCCTTATATCCAACGATCACGCGCACACAGCGCAACACATTCTCCGAAGAAGAAAATAAAGAGTAAAACAAAGAAATATGAAAGAACCCCTTGTATCCCACGACCACGCGCACACACACACAAAGAAAAAACATGCCCACATCAATCACACATCAACCACACATTACTCCACGCACACACGCACACAACGCACACAACGCAACGCCAGACCAATACTAACACATTCATGTACAATCTTCACACGGTCCTCACCAACCGAATCCAAAGCACATCACACGTTATAACATATACAACCGTCACCAAGACATGTTCACCCATTCACTCAACACATCACCCAAAAAATTCTAAGTTCCAACATATCTCGGACTTAGACAAAATATCAACATCACTTCACACGTTATAACATAGGGCGTCACCAAAAAATTTCGACCAATTTCTTAACTACAGCGTCTATGGAGAAATTCTAAGTCCAACTTTAACACAGGGCCTATGGAAAGTGAACACCCCCGATTCGCCTACAACACGCGATTTCCCATAGGGCGTCACCATTTAGACTACTATAACTACTGTGGTGGAAGATTCATTGCTTGTGGTGATATGTATACGATGGTAATACGAGTGATAATCGTGGTGATGATGATAAGATGAAATGATAGTAATGATGTTTATGGTCGTGCATGGTAATCCGATAAAAGCAATGATGGTATAGTGATGATTGGTTAATATATCAAGTGGTACCGTTGTACACATTAAGACTTGAACTGGTATCAACTGGGAACTTCAACTCGTATTAACTTATAATAGACCAGTAGCCTTCATTTGGTATCAACTGGTACAAAATGACACTTGAACTGGGGGGTGTTTCATGAAACGTTTTTCCGACAACTGTTAAAAGCTACTGAAATCCTTGCGTCTGATTGGCTGATAGCAAATTTGTCGGTGAAAACCTCCGACGAACTCGTTGATGAAACGCCCCCCCCCCCCCTGGTATCAACTAGTATACCATGCAGTAAAACTTTAACCGACAGAAACTGTTACCAACTGGTACAGTGAGGCTTGAACTGGTATTACAACTGGCCATCAGTAGACTTTTACTGGTTTCAACTGGTATAAACTCGTACCAGTATGTTTAAACTGGTATCAACTGGTACCAGTACGTCTTCAACTGGTTTCAATTAGAATTGCTCATTTTGTTACTGGAAAGTTAGAGTTACCTTGCTGGTTTCAACTGGAACCAGTTGAAACCAGTTAAGACCAGTTAAAACCAGTAACGACCAGTTAAAAATGCTGACTAGTTTCTACTGGTTTCTACTGGTTTTTTGACCTGGGAAAGGAAACCAAACCCAAAGAACAATATGGATTGAGTGAACGCAGCAACATTAGCAGTACACATCAGTGAAAGTTTGAGGAAAAATCGGACAATCAAAAGTTATTCGTTTTTATATTTTGGTGTTGTAATCACTTAATAAAGAGACTACTAGAGACCATGACGTCTTTAGTGGACAACAATGTAAAGAAAATATGAAGAGAATTCCACACCAAAAAAAAAATCAATAAAATTACACATTCCCTCACTTAATTGATACTGACATAATTTATGTTGAGGGTAGTAATCATTCCCCCTACTTTCTGAAAGTGGTTAATCAAATGCTCTTCCATTACTCAAGAAAAGTGAAAACATGTTTGTTTTCTTTATATTTTCTTTATGTTGTTGCCCACCCCTGATGTCATGCAGCCAGTGGTTCCAACATCAAAACGTTAAAAATTTATAACTTTTGCACTGATTGCCCGCTTTTCCTTAAACTTTCAGTGATGTGTTCTACTAATGTTGCTGCTTTCACTCAATCCACATTTCTTTTTGGGTTTTGGTTTCCTTCAAAGGTGGTAGAGGTGACGATGGTACGTGATGAGAAGGACTATAGGGTTGGCAATGATAAAGTGAAAATCAAAAAAAAAAAATATTGATAGAGCAATTCAAACCGTGATACTAGAACAATTTTGTACATGTATGGACTGGGAAAATGAATAGAATTTGTTGGAAATAGCACATCTTTTGATTTTTGGCCGATCCAAAATGCCCTTTTAAAGCTGATTAAATAAAACTATTTATAGAGAGATTATCGATCAAAATCGATGATTACTATAGCTCCCCCCCCCCCCACAGTTTCTCTTCCCTCCCCCATCTTCATCTTGGATGTTATATTATTGAGAATGTAATCATATATCTTGATATATATGAACCTGAACTAAAAAGGAGCCTATACTACGGCTTTCTGAATCATCGTGAAGTCGGAGGATAAACCCAAATTAACCCAGTAGTTCATCTACCCAAGACCCAATGCCCACTTTGAATCTGATTTTGTGGGGCTTAATAAACATGATCAATGTTGATAACAATAGCAATGCTGCAGCTGTTGGCCTAAATATGATACTCTGATTATAATTTATTCCAAGCTTCAATACGATTTCCAATTTACTTTTTGCAAGATATTGATTTTAATTTAGTCCAAGCTTCAATTAGATTTCCAATTTACTTTTTGCAAGATATTGATTTTAATCTATTCCAAGCTTCAATTAGATTTCAAATTTACTTTTTGCAAGATATTGATGACAACGTCGAGTTTGCATGCATCCTAGAAACGCAAGTCTTGCGAGATACAGGAAAAGTGTCAGCAGACGGCGAACAAAACCACAGAAATACCACGTAAGCTAAGGCAAAGGCGAACGCGATGCCGATGACATGTGAAGTGGAAACCACGCACACACACACACACACACACACACACACACACACAAACACACAAACACACCCATCACATACCCATATACCCATAAACCCGTTGTTATGTTTCTGTTTGAAGGACGGCGTCCCATTCTCACATTGTAATTTGATTCTGTAGTTAGCAGACGACCATGCCAGTGGTACTGTAGATATACAGTACAAACTCAACGCCTAGTACCTCCTTGGCCTTACCATGGAGCTACGAAACTGCCCAAGTCATGGTAAGTCCACGCACATGCGTACAAAAACCAACTTGTTCACCGATAGTCTTTGCTCAAGTGACACAATTGGCAATTTCGACGCGTTAGGGTTACGGAAAAAAAAAATCGCCTCCGGGGGAGTAGTCCTCCGGGGGAGACGTCCTCCGGGGGAGTTGTCAGGTGGGAGTAGTCCCCGGGGGAGTTGTCCTCCGGGGGAGAAGTCCTAGAACCTCAGTAACCATTCCATCCAAGGGAACGAGAGCCGTATTCTTGGCAAAAAAAAAAAAAAGATAGCGCCCATCAGAATGGATAAGGGAGGTAATTTCCATCAGGAGAACCGCTACCACAATGAATAGAGACTGGAGCCAATAATGTCCTCTCACATTTTGATCCCATCCCTCTCTCACGTCCAGCGTCATACCGCCATCTACGTCGCGATCTGAAGAAGCCGCCAGTCAAGGTACAAGGTACACTGCTCAAGATACAAAATAATTTTACGTGATTGTGTAAGAAGAACATATTCCTATAATGATTATACTTTTCCCCCTTGAACTTGTATAAACAGAAAAGTGCTATTGGAAATAAAATTTCATTTGAATTGAATTGATTTGAATGTTACTTGAATATCATATTTTTATGTATGAAGAGAGAAGAGATAATGTTTCTGTCCACTGTCGCGGGATATCATTTCATATTTGAGCAGTCTTATTCACGCGTCATTTTAGAACAATGTATTGACAATATAATGCTCTGCGTCGGACATTGCGTTTTCTTTTTTTTTCACCGCGGACACCCAAGGATCTCTTCCCTGAGGTAAATATTTTGCCGGATTTTATGCGTCAAAGCTACGGATAGTTAACGTGTAGTTTAGATCACTTGCGTAAGTTTGCATCCGTCGTGCTGAAGAAAATAATATTTCAAAATTTCGCAGGCTTGGTACCGTAATTTTGCGTTTCACTATATCAGCTACGGACAGTTACGTCTACTTACGACCCTGCCGATACTTGCAAGTGCCCGTAACGTAAGGGAATGTGTGACAGAGACTTAAGCCCCAGTCACATAATGCTCTGCGTCCGGCGTTACGTCCAAAAAAGTCATTTTTTCCGCGGACGCCCGCGGGTCCTTTGCCGTCACCAGAAATTTGTACAAAACGTGCGGGCAAAAAATGCGGGCGATACGGACAGATACGACCAGATGCGAATACTTGCGTCCACTTGCGGATATTCCTACGAATTGGCACATAATAGTTCTGAACACTTGCGGACAGTTGCGGATATTTTCGGATAGTTACGGATAGTTACAGATTGTTATTAATAACTATGGACAATTTCGTTTTCTCTTACGATTCCTGCTAAGTCAGTGTATTATGACAGCAAGGTTATCACATTTTGGACTGTCTTACATTGTACACTGGGGAAAACTGAAATTGAATTACGTACAAGTTGTGAAAAAAATCGTAATCCTTAAATTTGCTTTACAATAATAAAAGATATATGAAATTTTGAACTTGAAGTTTGAATTTTGTTCGTGCAACTCAAATATGAATAAACGTCATAAATGTAAAGAATATAATTATGTGACCGTGCATCACAAAACGAACAAAAAGTCGCACACACTGATTTTGTGTGAGGACTGAAAATAGGTTAAATGGGTCAACCGAGCCGATCTTGACTTGGCTACCCTGGGTAAATAAGGCCTTATCATTATTATTATTATTATTATTATTATTATTATCATTATTATTATCAAAAAAGAAAATGTAATACACATTCGATGGAGCGTAAAGTGCATGGGTAAGACTATAGAGAAATACTAAATTCGTTCTCATTTTATATAGTTGCCCCTGTCCCACACCTTCCCCGGCCGGAAAAGTGAATAAAATGCTTTCCCCATCCCCTACCCAAAATATTGCTTTTTTCAAAAATATACATTCGAAGAGTACAAGAAAAAAAAAAGTTCAGCACCAAGAGTCAACCGATGTCATGAGTATACATGATATTAATGGGTGCCACTTAAAGACACTCGGTCGTGGCGAGTGGTTTGTGCGGCACGGAGACGAACGCAACACGCTGCCTCCCCCATTCTGTATCAAATGTAGTGACCCCCGAATGAGAATAGCGCTGGCTCAATGAGTCAGCGAAAGTACGGTAGGCTACAAGAGAGCTCCCTGTGCTTATCTCCTAACCCAAAATGGCTGTCAAAGCGAGCCACGAGAGCTTCCGAATGGACGCACACTCTCAGTGCGCATGCACATGAAGAGAGGCCGAAAGAACCACGCGTCTTCTGGCCTCTCTCCTCCAATCACCGCAGCTCGCGGTGACAATATTTGTGTATGATGCGTACACGCACACACACACACACGCCGCAGCGTCTTCTGGCCTCAGTCTCTCCTCCAATCACCGTAGCTCGCGGTGACAATGTTTGTGTATGATGCGTACACACACACGCACACACACACACACACACACACTTGTCTCAGTGGTAGCATTGCGCAATTGCATGCACAAACTTCGGTCGTTCGGAGTTTACGTACCATTATAATGATAATGATAATGATAATGATAATGATAATGATAATGAATAACATTTATATAGCGCTTAATACTGATGTTTCTAAGCGCATCAAATCGGGGAAAAATAATATATATAACGTAAAAACAAAATACAGCATTATGTACATATTATGATAACGACAACAACAACAACAACAGCAAAATTAAGGTTGTGTAAACAGATGAGTTTTCAACAATGACTTAAACCTATCAACATTTTCAGCGTTACGAATATAAAAAGGGAGTTCATTCCAAAGAAGTGGGGAAATAACTGAAAAGGCCCTATCACCATAACGTGTACAGGTGCGGGGACCACGTGATAATTGGAGAGCGGAGGAAGAACGAAGAGAACGGGTTGAAGTGGAGGAGCGGAAGGAAATTAAATCTTTAAGATAAGATGGGGCAAGATTATTACATATCTTGTAAACAATAAGGAGGATTTTAAAAGTGATACGTTGATGGATGGGGAGCCAGTGGAGGGATTGGAAAACTGGATGATTAGGGATGGCGATCGGCTGCCTTTAAAATGACCATTAATTGTGGGAGAAATTTCATAATTTGACCATGCAGTTCTGCCTTTCCACCGCTCCGACTGTGTTGTAGCATTCCTTCAGGTAAAGGCGCTGCAGCTTGGCAACAGGAGTAGTGTGCCTTCCCACGAGTCTCTGTGTTCCCATGCGAGTGGAAAACGGAAAACGTGGAAGGACGTAATTGTCCGCAACATCCGTAGCTGTCCGTAAATATCCGTAGGCGCGCAAAACTGTTGTGATACGTTAACTTGCGGTTAATTTCGGATACTTACGGTGGACGTAAGCGAACGCAAACGGACGGAAGGTAATTTTTTTGCGGATGGTCTGCGTCCAAGCCACGGGTAGTTACGTTCAGTTACGGATAGTTACGTTTGGTTACGGTTACTTGCGTAAGTTTGCGTCCGTGGCGTCCCTCTGCGAAATTTTGAACATTTCAAAATTTCGCAGGTTCGGCGACGTCATTTTGCGTTTCTTTACGGATGAGTTACGGACAGTTACGTCTACATACGTCCCTGCGGATGCCTGCGTCCACGCTGCGTCCCCCTGCGTCCACTCATTCGTATCTATCCGCGGCGGACGTAATCCATCGTAAAGCACTGTGTGACTGGGGCATTACCTCTTGGGAGGAAAGACAATGTATGGATGCAGAGAGTATTGTATACGATGTATACAGGTGTGAGTGTGTGTGTGTGTGTGTGCGTAAGTATGTATGTGTGTGGGCGTGAGTGTGTTCACATAATAGTTTGGAGAAATTAATTGTCAGTCTATACGTATTTGTGCTTGCTTTAAGATGAGCGCTGAAGTGTTGAACTCCTCGGTACAATGAACACATTCAAAAGCCCGTTGCCTGAACTTTGTACTTGAACATTTCAGCAATGAATAATTTGTCTGGTAATTCCGGTTTATAGACGTTAGGTATGAATGTGTACAACCGCCAAACATCGTTTTCCCAATAGCAAACTGTTCAAGTTGAACATAATCATCTGAAGGACTGTTTCTTTTCGACTGATCACAGCTATGTGTGGATAGCATCAACATAGTTGCTGCTGTTCGCTGCTTTTACTCACTATCAAGGTGTCAATCATTCCATGGTTGTGCGCATGCAGCTTTCATCGCCTTTGAGTCTGCCAACGTTGATAGGGGTATACACCAGACTGACGGAGGACGTATAATAGACGTTGTCTTTGAGACTATAGGTAATACACTGTATTTATACACCTGTATACCCTTTATAGCCTAACTTCATTTACCTTACTTCATCTGTCAATACAACAGAATCGTATAGTTCCTTTAAAGATCCATCTCACTGCGATCAAGCTCTTAGCCTTGTTGCGTGTCAATTGTGTAATATTCAGTAGGTGTCTTCACACAGTGATCGTATCGTACAATAAATGTAATAATCGTATACAGAATAAAGAGTGTACAATGTCTATGGTGCGAACGTATCGTAATTCCTTGTAGTACACACATCCATTCTATGTACAATGTACTGTACAAGGTGCACCGAACCTGGCCACCGTGTGTGATTCTTCTACACGAGTGTCTGAAATTCTGCAAAGGCCAGGCTGAAACAAATAGTAAACATATTTTATTGACATAATAATAGAGCAATGTACATAATCCTAAAGACGGAATATTTCCAGTTTGGTTGTTTTTTGAGATATTTAGCTACTCATAGTGATGTACCCATTCGTGGATTGTTGTCCGGCAAGGCGGGGAATCCCAGAGAGGTTACACAGAGGGTCTTTACAGTTTCAAAGGCCACAATGCACTACATAGGGGCTAGCTGCAAGTCATAAACCCCACTTATTGTTTAGCTCGAAAGGTTTAACCCCTTAGGGTTACCAGGGCCATCGTCATTACAAAAAAAAAAAAAAATGCGCCTCAGCCTGACCCCTGCTATGAGGGCGGGTTCGTCCATATAATGAAAATGAACTTGTATGATGTCAACACTTTCTACTCATACAACGCTGATAATATTATGAATTGTGATTTTATTTGATTAACGAGTATACCACCCATTTCCCCTGTCAATAATGTAATGCGAAGGACACATTTATACTCTAAGCAGACAAGAAAGTAACACTTTTTCAAGTTCATCTCTCTCATGAACTGTTTGGTTTATATTAATGTTTTGTGTACCATGTGAAAGGTATCTAATTGGCTAACAACCTATAGAAGGTCAATAAAAGAGGAAAAATTACTCATGAGTGAACACATTCGTTTTCTCTTCCAAGTCACAACAGTAAAAATTGCAAAAATATTCAAGTTGTTATTCAAGCATATTTGCTCTTTCATGACATTATGATAATGAAACAAAAAGACATATTCAACCCAAAAAGAAATGCAAACTAATGTGCAAAAACCAACCTATTATCTCTATAATGCCTCTGTAATCCTCTAAAATGAAAAAAAAAGGCAAAAAAAGAAATAAGAAAGTGAAGAATTGTCTGTTAAATGTATATTCAAATGACAAACTAGAAGAAGCAACGGTAACAAACGAGATATAAATTTGAACTGTTATTCCAAATTAAGAACATATCAAATAATACTCGGTCCTTAATTTGGTTTCATGAGTTCTTAATTTCCTTAGATAAAAAATATGAAATAAAGAAATTCTGTTAATTCTATCACCTTTGCGGTTCACTCTCAATGTCATTTAAGCGTTGAGTTGACAGATATTAATGTCAATATTGTGTCAATTTATGCAATTTTTACTTTTGTGCCTTGGAGGACAAAAACAAATGTGTTCATTCATGCTTTAAATCTAACAGGTTGATTACTAATTAAATAGCCTTAAATATTGTATAACACCATGATCTTTTATCAAAATCTATGAAAATATGAACTGCATGGAAAAGTGTTTACTTTTTCTTGTCTTTTTGGCTGAGTGTATTATTTCATTTCTAGCCAAAGAAGAAAATCAAGTAAAGATTTGTGCGAGGATCACTGAGAGTAGATGAAATAATGATTAATATGTTCGTGGCAAATGATAGAACTGGTGGTTAAAAACACAAAGATCTTCGTTCTATGAGTCTTTTCCTGTCTTCATCATACGGTCCGATCTAATGACTCTCGATCTGTTTTTGTTTGTTGTTTGTCTTTTGTTTACGAGGGGTGTCCCTTGTAATTCCCGTATTTCATGACCATCACACTACTATGCTACAGTTCATCATAGATAGATTTATTTGTCTTTCACATTTTGTAACCCCCAATTGGCAATTTTTCGATTGTATTTTGTGAAACGCTGTGATTTTTGTGGTTTTTCCTTTAGTGTCGACAAATGACAGGAATCACTTCAACGTTACCATGGCAGCAAACTTCAAGGAGGACAAGAAATGCGTCGACTGTGGAAAAAAATCTGGAGCGATGTACAACGTAAAAGAAAAACAAATGCTATGTGATGGATGCGTAGAAAAGAAAGACTTCGCAATCAAGACTGGAAAGGAAGACAAGAAATGGTTTTGTGAAAAACACGCAAAAGCCATCAAATTCTATTGCGATTCGCACGATCTGGGAATCTGCCAGTCCTGTGCAATCGTCCGACATGGACAGCCATGTGTTCTACACGACTTGGATGACATTGTCACTGTGAGAAAGACTGCTCTGAGAGACCTGGTTGTCATGGCAACAAAAAAGACGGCTGAACTGGGAAACCTGGAAGAGCATACCAAGCAACAAGAATTTGATGCGACCAATCACTTGAAGTCGGTGGAAAGAGAAATAGGATTGTTCTTTGAAGAGAAGCTGCGTCGCGAGGACGCCACCTTGCGGCGAGAGGAAGACGTAATAAAACAGGAAGCAGAAGAAGAAATTTCTAAAATCAATGAGAAAAAAGAAGAGAGATTGCTACAGAGCCGTAATAAAGTAAGAGCAAAAAGAGAGAAAATAGCCAAAGTACAAGAAGAATTATTGATCTCACTGACAGATATATGTAATGAGTGTACGAGAAAATTCGAACATTGTCACCATGAAATTACGGAGAGTCAGTTCGCCATGAGAAAAGTTTTGAGTGACATTGAAACCCTTCTCCTCAGTAACAGACGACTGATCGAGGGAGGGAAAGATCTCGTAAGGTCACTGAACCTGGCCGTTGGGTCAGCTGATGAGAGGAAGGATAAGGAGAACCCTGAAGGCATCTCAAGCAAAGTGAAAACTGTCCGATTTGTGAAAAGTGAGGAAGGCAAGGGTTACAAGGGGAGAGTCGATTGGTGTGGTGGGAAGTGGAAAATCAGCGACTCAATTGAAATTCCAGAGGAAGTAGACTTCCCAATGATAGCGGGGTGTATCAACGAAGAAGAGGTGGTCATTTCAGACTGGTCTTCATTCAAGGTGCAAACATATGTGACAAATATCCGATCCAAAAAGACGGAGAAAGTGATACAGAACGACAGTGAAACATGTATTGCTTCATGTACACTACTGGATGACAACACGATAGTTTGTGGCAAGGGGCGGCGAGGCTGTTCGGGACCAGTCTTGACCAAGTGCATCTCACTGTACGACAGACAGTGGCAACTCCTCAGACACCTGGACATACCAAGAGACAGGCAGACAGACTACGCCAGGGTAGAAGTTGCCGTCGATGTGAATGGTAAGCTCCTTGCTTGTGAGGCTGGTCCGTCTATCTTCGTCATCGATTCGAAAAGTGGAAAGATCGAAAGTGTCATCACATGCAAGTCTGAGAATATGATCAGGATGCGTGGAGTTATGACCTGCGGGAAGATCGTAGCTATTCGTCGGTTGATCGTATTCACATATTCCTTAGATGGCACCACATTGTTCGTAATCGATCGTCAGGGAGACCAGATGAGGATAAAACATAGTGATACAATCTGGAATGTGGCTATTGATCCTTTGACCGATGACCCGTATGTTGTATGCTACGATGCAGAGAGCAATGTATGTTCCATTGATCGTATGTCTTACAACGGCGAGGCGGGAATAAGAGAATTGTCCCTGCCACTCTGTGAGGGATTGGATACAAGAAATGAAGGACTCTGCCATGTTGTGTTATCAGGACTCATCCTCACCTCTGATGGTAAACTCATTTTGTGTGATGGAAGAAACATCATGATCTATAAGAAAAAGTTTACATTATAAGCATTAGCCTGATATCCTCAAAGTTAACGATTTCTAAGGATATTTCAATTAGAGTGGTTAGTAATTTGTTTTTGCTTTCTTGAAACAATAATTGAAGACTTTTATATATCACGTAGGATATGTAATACCGTTAAATCCTAATCCTAAAAGTTCGGAAATGTCCTCTGGTTAAAACATCTGTGAATTCTTCAAATGATTTGTATAGATTTTATTGAGCTTTTGATGTGAATGCGTCTCAATTGCCTTGTCGTGTGTCCTGTATTAGCTGTAATGTAACACAACACTCCATATCCAGACATTGACATGGGGTAGAGAGAGTACATGTAGTTAGACAGGACTGGTGTTAGCAGACAGTCTGACCTGCATGTATAGACAAAGGCAATAAAAAAACATCTTATATCTGGTTAATCTTTTTATATTCAGACACATGGATAAAGAATCTTAACCATTCTTTCTGTTTTATTTCTACAACGGCATTCGAAATTTTAACAGTAGTATACATCCGTTACCGTTTGTTTTGCTAGACAGTGTATAACCAATTTCACGGTTACGTAGCCGTATACGAATTATGTCATGTTCACCACCTGCGAAACTTTTGACTCTCAATGTGTAATAAAACTTTTTCTCGGGACTGAGGTTTAAGTGGAGGTTTCTAATTTCACAAATGAAGCTTCTGGGCTTTATCTGAGTATAGTCCTTCTGTCACCAGATGGCTTTTCTGCTTTAGGTATTTGTGGGCCTACATGCATTCAGGTCACATCTGGGGATCTGGTGTTTATCAAACTATCACGTGAATACTGCATTCCATCGTAGAATTAATTTCCGTTCACATGTCGTGATAATTCAAGGTCCGATTGATTCACCTGCCGCGCGGATGTAGTTTCCCACCAGAACTAAACATGACATTATTGTTCTCACCTCGAGAAGAATGAACAGCATTGTGTTGAGATCAAACCTGACAAAGGGCGAAATAAGTCCTACCAGCCTGAACCAATTTCGAACCAATTAAAGGTTACCTGAAAAGAAAGAGGGATATTTCATACGCACAGCAGTGAAAATTTGATCAAAATCGGATGAAAATTGGGGAAGCCACGAAATTGTGAAATGAAGCTATTTTTGCCAAATTTCCAAACGGTTTTGGAACAGTTGATATGAATACGCAAATGAATGAGCTGATGTCAGCACCTCACAATTTGATGATGTTTAAAACCCTATTAACGAGAATCAATTCTTTTTTTTCTGCTCTTAAAGTGTAAAACTTATTCTTACTCCTGGCGGAAAACTTCAAAATAATGATCATACAGATATATTAGGATTTGAGACTGGGACGCAACTGCGTTAAAAAAAAGAAAAATGATGATTGCAAGATGTCAGGCGATGACGTCATCAACGCACATAATACTTGCGTATTCATAACACCTCTTCAATTACTGGTCGGTGAAAATTTGCAAAACTTCGAAATGTCATGACTTTTCTCATTTAAGTCCGATTTTGATCAAATTTTCATTATTATACTAAACAAATGTTACTCTTTCTTTTCAAAGTAAACTTCCAAACAAGCTGGTCTGGAATTGCCCTTTGATATTAAGAATATGGTCACAATGCTGGCTCCTCATGAAAATGAGAAAAGCACCACGATCTCTTTTCAACAAACCGATCTTTCTATTCCCCACTTAAACTTACCTGTTCATATGTTTGTGTGCAAAATTTGTGCACAGTTGACTCATTGTCACTAAAAGGGTTAACAAAACGAAAGAAAGTTACTGAAGAGACATCGTTACTGGTAGCAGATCCTGAACAACGTCACAGAGTCTCCTCTGATCCCTTGTCACAAGATTTACTCACACTTGTTTGTCGGACGCATTTCGTTACTTTCTACTCATTCATATTGTTATCATCACTACAGTTTTACTACTATGGTTATCATGTTAGAAATTAAGTTGATAAGTATTTCTCCACCATCCATGCTTTACTTAATTAATTTTACAGTCTTATATTTCCATTATATCTGAACTATGGTATATAATTGCTTTGGGAAATACTCATCAATATTTGATTACAAAATTGTATTTGTTACTGCACATTGAAAAATGCATTTCATATCCAATTCATGTATCTTACGTTAATGTTGTTAGATCGGTCATTATTTTAGACAATCATCATGTTTATGTGCAGAGAGAGGGAGAGAGAGTGAGACATCGAGAGAGAAAGTGAAAGAGAGACCTGGGGTGGTATTCTGAAATCCTTCCTAGGAAGATATTTCTTCCTAAGTCAGGATTTTTTCCTAAGTGGTATTCTGAAAATCTTCCTAAGTTTCTTCCTAAGTAGACTTAGGAAGAAACTTAGGAAGGGGGAGGGAATATGCAAATTTCTGACTTAGGAAGAAGTTGGTATTCTAGAATGCACTTAGGAAAGAATTTTAGGAAAATATTTAGGAAAGCTCCACCCCTGTCCTAAGTACGTTGTTAAGAATAGCAAACTGCAAGCATCGTGATAGGCGCGCTTGTCAGTCATTGCGCGCACATGTACTTTGATGCGCGAAATGAGCGTGAGAAAGGGGACATGCCGCGCACTCGTATTTTGACCTACGTCATAGTAATATGCGATTGTCATTGGCAGACATCGGTTAGTTCCTTATGATACGGCATTTCGTATTGGCTTAGGAAAGGACGTGGGCGGGAATAAGGATGGCCTAATTTGCATTAAGAAGTGCCTAGGAAGAAATTTCAGAATACCAATTCTGTCTTTCCTAGGCACTTCCTAAGTTTCTGACTTAGGAAGAAACTTAGGAAGAAACTTAGGAAGATTTTCAGAATACCACCCAAGGTGTAAACCAGGGGCCGTATTCTGAGAGCTAATTAAGTGTCTGATTAGCACTTAATTACCGAATTGGTATTCTGAGAGCATGATTAAGTAGGGGGTATATTAACTACCATAGCAACAAGCGTTTTGGCGGGAAGGACTTACGCGTTTGCGCGTATCAATGCGCGTGCACCTCTGAGAGGACTTAATCACAGAGTTAATTACGAAATACGTATACGAATCGGTATTCTGAGGGTGTAATTAAGTATGAAAGTTAATGGAAAACTTAATGATACCAAAGAGTGTCATTAACTACTCCGATATCACGCAATACATCGTGTTTTCTCTGCCACAACGATGCTTACCGTCTTCGGTAACCGAGGAGCGGTTGAATGTTGTTATCGTGGTATCCGTAGAATTCAGAGAAAAAAAGAAATATAGCCGATCTTCGAGGAATTTTGTCGTTTTATGTGAGCAAAGAGGTTGAGATCTTCGCGTGCGTAGGTGAGGGGTTGTAATCAAATACCGGAGTGTGCGCACGGAGCTCTTGGGTTGTAATTACAGGGGGCGTGGAGGAGCGCGCATTGAGGGCATATTTGCGCGTGTAATCATCATTTTGGCTTCTAACAACGCGTCTGATTGGATGGAATAACAATTAGATGGGAGGGACCTAAGATAATTACAGGGGACTTAATCATACCTTAATTACGTCCTCAGAATACCGATTTTGCCCATGATTAAGGGGTAATTAACTTCACGACTTAATCACGAAGTTAATTACAGACTTAATTACGACCTCAGAATACCACCCCAGATGACAATGTTATGTGTACTGTACCATCGATGACTGAGACTTTAACTACGTTGTATGTCAATAATTAGGTATGAGTAGGGACACACAGAAAAAAAGTTCCAGTCCGGGAGTGTCCTGTAGATGTTGTTTCAAGTCTTCTTTGTTTTTAATGCCTAAGATGCCTTCAAAGGAGTGTCTTAGCAGAGTGTGTAATATACTGTAGAGTTTTAGTTCTCTCGCGGCAGATATCATTTAGACCTCGTCGATAGCACACATATGCTAGCTCGGTGGCAGGAAAGACACCCGCCACACCCAGACGCCATTTATATAGATGATGTTTTAAAGCACATTTTCGTTGACGGCCAGGAGCCACACCTCTGCATAGCCTCTGGGATTTGTTGTGCAGTAGACAGGACGAAGTGACATTTAAGCCTATTTTACACTGGTCACCGGTAAGTTTAGTTCTGGTTCTCACAATTTGTCGTTCCGTTTGAAGATACAAATCTATGTGGACTGCAAATGAGGTCGTTGCGGCTCTCAATGGAGAGTCTCAGTAGACAAGTGATAATGCATATTGTGGTTGTGTACAGCTTTTGATAATGGACGGTAAATTTTGATAACATAATAGATGTATGTGTTGTTGTATTTACGTTTACTGCAACATTATTTCATCGTGTGAACACATAAATTTACGTAAACTGGGACAGGGACGCAAGTCCCATATTTTCACTCTGATGTAATGATTTCAAGTTGGTCAAGTTGCAGCAACATTTTTCTTTTTTTTTTAAACTAGTATAGGTTGTCTCTTGGTACATGTTGTATTTGAATGATATTTGTAGTTGGCGCCGAGGTCGAGTTTACTCCCAGGCAATCGAATTCACAGCAGAGCGACTGTGTTGACCCGCCCCTCGCTACTGGAAGAGCCTATGGACGCTAGTAACCCCTGAACGCGTGTTTATCGCGACACTTTGGAGTTGGAAAAGGGCTCAGCTTTGAAATCCCGCATCCACGAACGTTCCACACATACACACAGCGGTTATCATACTGGGAGTGAGAGATTTTGACGCATGATTTGTGACTTTGTGGATGACGCAACTGAGAGCGTAACATAACGCACGTACATAATTAAGTACCATGATATGAACGCACCTGTAATGCTGTGAAGATGTGGTCTGTAAATGCAATGTGAACACAATCGAAAACCTGATAGCTGCAATGTGGGTTAGTACAGAACCCTAATGGCAGTGGAGTCGATGTTCGTATTGCTCTGTAAAGTGAATTACAGCGCTATCAATGGAGAAGTGAATAAGGTGACAAACTGAAAATTTTTGCAAGTGAAATCGGATCAAGCCAAGATCTTTGTGAATCATTATATCGCTTGCTAAGATGAATTTCATTTAATTATTATACCTGTGCTGTTGTTCATTCACACTGAATGAGTCACCCCTAATGTCGCATGTCATGAAATCTTCTTTTTTTATACCACATTGAGACTAATTTTGTACTGAAATGGTGTGGTGAGCTGACTTAATGATATTATGTTTGTCTGCCAAAAGGACTACATTTCTCCGTGCTTAATTCAGGGTGTTTTTTTTTATTTTTGTTTTTGTTCATTTTGTCTTTCATTCCTTCACCTGCATGTGAAACGTTTGATGGTAGGATACAGATTTGAAGAAAAATAATCTTAAAAAGTTCTAGATGAGGTAAGATTTTAAAAGCGTTTATTCAATATTCTAAAAGTTCATTGTTGTACACATGTGACTATCTCTTCACCCTCTATGTAGGAATAATGTGAGTTCCGTGTGATGTACAGTTTTGTGATTGTACCATGGATTGAATTGCCCATGACTGTGTTGTGCGGTGTAAACAAAGCTATATGTATGGTATATGTTACACCCAAGTGTAATATACAGGTGATGATTGTGTGTCATGGAATCGTACTGTCCTGTGGAACTGTCCTGTCGTAATGTCCCAAAATACCACAGGACAGTTCCTATGGTATAGGTACTGTCATGTGGTACTGTCCTGCGGTAATGTCCTGTGGTACTTTTTCTGCGGTAATGTCCCAAAATACCACAGGACAGGTCCTGTGGTACTGTCCTGTTAAAGGCCTACTGTCCTGTATCACACATCAGTGCCTGTGCTGACATATGTTTGTGTTGTACATGTGTGGTACTGACAAGTACCACAGGGAGTACCACATGAGCCTGTAATACAGTAGGCCTACCACACAGTTCCTGTGGTAACATATATTTGTGTGGTACATTGTGTGGTACCGACAAGTACTACAGGGAGTACCCTAAAAGCCTGTGGAACAGTACCACACAGTTCCTGTGGAAACATTGTTTGCGTGTGGCACCGACAAGTACTACAGGGAGTACCACAGGACTTTTTGTTAGGGGTATGCAGTCTGAAGCGTGGCGCCTCCCTGTCACGTGGTTGTTGATTGGCGCCCTAATGGAGGTACTGCTTCACTGTGTCTATTCTCTCCTTTTTATTTGTCCTTCTCTGAATATATAGAATACATATATAACATCATGTACCCAATTCTTCTCAATATCAATTATCTTATCATTACTCTTACATCATGAAATCCAGTCTGTTTATATCAACGATGGCGCGTGTTCTTCTTTCTGTTTTCCCCTTTTTTCTTCTTTTTCTTTTCTTCCTAATTTGATTTCATGTCAGTTGACATTTGTTTCCTTGATTTTGTTTTCTATGTGTTTGTAGTTCATTAAGTCATTATTCGTTCTCTTATGAATTTTCTAAGGGTCCCGAACCGTACATGTTTTGCTCTTTAGTAGGACCCTCTACTGTATATTGTATCACGTATACCAATCCTTGTATTGTGCATATATACCTTTAAAAATGCATTGATGTTACTCGTAATCACATGTATTTTGTTCATTTCTTTTTTATCATTATTACAAATAAGTTACGTCAATGCAATGTATATAATTTTCCTTGATTACTTAATGGAAATGCAAACAAAAAAATGACTTACAAGGTTCATGTGACCACAGAGACGAATTGCTTTTGACTAGGAAAAATCTATATGTTAAAGAGTTAAATCCATATCAATTAGGACACTTGATGTTTAATTTTAGAAAAAATGGCATGAAAAGTTGCAAAGTATTTAGTGATGTGTTTTGCAGACATGTAAATTTCCATAATGTATCCGACCATAAAATCCGATGAATTTCATTGACTTTTGCTCTACATCATCTTCGCCCAGAATACTTTTTGTACAGAACCGAGCTTTCGGAACCAATAGTGATGATTTAAAAGATGCACCACGCCTTGCTGTATTTAAGAGAAAATTAGAGACAGTTTTGGTTGTATTTTACGTAACATTTGAACCTTTGAAATTAGATAACATTTTCAAGTTACCATCCCATTCGATTAAATGAAAACTGTATACTTTCAATGATAGGCTTGTATACGGTACATGTATCGTAATATTGTAAGCCATGTATAAATGTATTGTAGTACCGTAATGTAACGTAAGTGAGGGGACTGCACAATACAACTTCGCTTTTAAGCAGCCCCTCAATTTTCATTTCCATCAAGTCCTTTAAGAACCAATATGTATTATTATGTTCCAAGATATGAAATCATTTGGAGTGTATTACCTATGTGTATTGATTGGAAATGAAAACAAAACAAAACATGAATGAATGAATGAATGAATGAATGAATGAATGAATGAACCTCCGACTGGTGACTTCTCCACACTGCGTCGTGGATAAACGAAAAACGGTAGGAGGCTGAGGAGTCAAGATGAAGTCGCTCTAGCCTACCGACAAAAATCAGCTTTTGGTTCGGCGATTCGTTACATGGATTATAATTGAATATGTTCAAATCTCTTCTGTGACGAGAAATGTGTGGAAAATGAACTTGGAAATGTGACAGTTTGGTGAAAATCCTGGTATAACGTGAACTTTGCTAACCTGAGTGGACCCTATATCATCGATCCCAGTCCCATGTATGCTTAGCGCGTGTCAGCCACCAGTGACCGGACGAGGATTGGCCTTCATAGTAAGCATAATTGTATCCGAGATTTCTGCTGCCATTATGTGACATTTATCAAGTTAGTGACATCTGTGAGTGTGGCAAATCGTTATACGTTTATGAAGCACTGATATGAGGTTAATGACTTTATAATTGAAGGGGTCGGTGCAATATAGTGTTAACCCACAAAATAGTCATTTTGAGATAATCGCTGTTGAATGTTCGAACAGTCCATACATTGTACATTAATAAAACATGAATGCATGCATTTTTACCATCTTATTGGTTGATTTAAACTATGATATTTTCACGGAGGTTAGAGTGAAGGATAAGGATTATGAAAATGCGTGTAACTCGATTTTGACAAAAGTGTGGGTTAGCACTATATTGCACCGACCCCTTCAATTATATGAATCTTACGAAACACAACCGTGATTGCAGTATATTGGAATCAACGGACCCCCCCCCCCCCCCGTTCATGAACCTCAATTATCTTCCGCTTATATGTCGCTAACTCAAATTTGACTTTCTGTGATCTGAAACAAACTGGATGTCAAGTTATCAACAATTACCCATTATATTTGACATCAAAGTAAATTATCATCAGTTCCAATATGGCGACGTCGGCGGCTGGGGTTGATGACGCCACTGAAAAGCTCATTAATGACTTGTTTTCGCGCCTTCAAAAAGAAAACAAAGAGCTGCATACGTCGATTCACGTCACTATTCAGGAAGCCGTTCGGAGGGAGTAACTGTTCGAGAGATTGCAAAATCGCTTGGATGAACAGGAGAAGCGACTGATGGACGTCGAGGTACAAAACAAATCTCAATCCAAAGAGATAGCTCGCCTTTCTGCCATTGTAGAGGATCAACGCTCAACAATTAACAATCTACGTCTATCAACCGCGGACCTGGAACAGTATTCACGTAGAAACTGTTTGCAGTTCTTCGGTGTCAAAGAAGAAGACAAAGAAAGCACGGATGACCTCATTTGTAGCATCGCAAACGATCAACTCGGGCTGAACATCTCCAGGCAGGACATTGACCGCTCTCATCGCTTGGGTAATCCCAACAGAGGATCTCCGGGGAAGAATAGTGCGCGCGCCATGAAGCGACCACGCCCCATTGTGGTGAAGTTTACCTCGTATAGAACTCGCCATGCCGTAATCTCTCATCGTCGCCTTCTGAAAGGCTCCAACATCGTAATTCAGGAACAGTTGACAAAAGCAAATCTCCATCTTCTCAATAGTGCTAAGAAAAAAAGCAAGGTCCAATCCGCGTGGTCCAGTGATGGTCGTATAATCGCGAAAGTCACGGCAACAAATGGAAGAACAATAAACAAAGTAATCCGGAACGAGAGTGACTTAAATGGACTATGAACTTACACAGCTGGCCAATTTGCTGACATTTGTGCCTCACAATCACAATACAAATAAAGCTGTTTTATATTGTATATATATATATCTAAAGATATTAAATATGTACATTTTGTATTAATTTAGCTACACGTAAATTTAACTTAGTTAATGCCTCCCAAATATCCCTGTACCTTCTGTAAAAAAACGGTGAGAAATAACCAAAATGCTATGCTGTGTATTGTTTGTAATGAATGGGGTCATCTGAAATGCTCAAGTGAATCAGAATCGTTCTTTCGATCAAATGATGACTGGACATGTGATGCCTGTCTTTGGAAGGGTTTACCACTAGTTGATTGTTCAAACACATCCATTTCTAATGAATCATTTGATGACGTAAACCACCCTGTTTTAAATCGGTCACTTAATTCTGATCACGTGTTTGATGACCCTGTTCAAATTGAGTTAAATAGACTGCAATCATATAAGGGACTGAAAATTGCCCATTTAAATTGTTTGTCGTTATTAAAGTATATTGATGAATTAAGATCTATAGTTACTCAAAGTGATATAGACATAATGACTCTCAGTGAAACTCACTTATGCTCAAGCATTGATGATAATGAGGTGTCTATTCCTGGTTATACATGTTTACGACGCGACCGAAATAGGAACGGAGGAGGAGTTGCTATGTTTATTAAAAATGATATCATATTTGTACGGAAGGATGAATTCTGTCAAAATATGGATTTGGAAATAATTGTTACTGAAATCAAACTTCAAAAACAAAAGTCTTTTCTTGTAATATGTTGGTATAGACCACCAAACTCGAAACTTGAGATTTTTAATGCTTTTGAACATGTAATGCAAAATATTGATGATATGCAACTTCCTTATTATATACTAGGGGACATGAATTGTGATGTGAGTAATAAGTGTATGGCTTGGCATACTAAAAGGCTTGTCGATATTATGGAGTGTTATAATTGCACTCAGTATATTAATGATTATACTCGAATCACAAGCAACTCGTCGACAACAGTTGATTTGATATTTGGTAATAGTAAATCAAAGATAAGCAAAAGCGGAGTGGTCGAAGTATCGATGAGTGATCATTACATGATATATTGTGTCTTAGGAAAGCTAAGTTGCAGTGATAATGTAAGTCATAAATACAAAAAAGGTAGAAGTTTAAAGAGATTCGATGAGGAGGTCTTTAGGAAGGATATGAAAGATATTGATTTTGATTCACTTTATCAAATGGAAGATCCAGAAGCAGCTTGTTCAGCTTTCTTCTCATTAATAATGCCAATTGTTGATAAACACGCCCCACTCAGGAATACACGAATTAAACAAAAAGAATCTCCCTGGATGACAATCGACATATTACAATTAATTCGCAAAAGAGATCGTTTGAAATATAAAGCCAAAAAATCTAAAAGCATAGATGATTGGGAAAAATATAAAAAAGCTCGAAATATAGTTACAAGCCATATTCGTCAAGCAAAACGTAATTTCATTTCCACTAATATTGAATCTGCCGTAGGAGATGTTAAAAAGGTATGGAAAACTCTTCGTTACTTGGCGCCTGAAAAGAAAGCTGACAGCGGTGCTTCTTCTATCAAGGTGAATGATAATTACATTCATGGTCAAGAGGTGTCAAATGCCTTTAATGAATATTTCGTAACAATTGGTAAAGTTTTGCATGATAATTTTGATGGTAATGTAAAGAGGCGTCACACTGAATCCCCCAGTTCTTATAAGGCTCAATTTGTTTTTAATGATGTTACAGTGGATGAGATTGAAAATATAATTAAGACGTTGCCGCTGAATAAAGCAACTGGACCGGATAATCTCCCAGCCAAGCTCCTTAGACATGTAGCTCTTATTATTTCCCCTCCAGTAACACACATCATTAATCAATCTTTACGTACGGGTATAATTCCCAGTCAATGGAAATGTGCACGTGTAACCCCAATTTTTAAAGGAGGTGATAAGACATGCATGGAGAATTATCGTCCGATTTCTGTCATTCCTATCCTAGCTAAGATAATGGAGAAGATTGTTTATAAGCAATTATTTCATTATGTAACGGAGAACAATATTTTATCTGATTGTCAATCGGGTTTTAGGCCAATGTATTCGACTCAGAGTGCCCTTCTAAATGTTTGTGATAAATGGTTGGTTGCAATTGATAACGGTAATATAGTTGGGGTGGTAATGATTGATCTAAAAAAGGCGTTCGATACGGTAGATCATAAAACATTATTAGAAAAATTAGAAATGTATGGTTTCAGTGAAATAACTTTGGAGTGGTTTAAGAATTATTTTGTTGGTAGGAAACAATTCACTTCTGTAAATGGCTACATTTCTGATGAAGAAGATATAGTATGCGGAGTACCCCAGGGTTCTTTATTGGGCCCCCTACTTTTCTCTATTTCTGTTAATGATATGCCGAATAATGCACACTGTTGTGATCTAGCTTTATACGCTGACGATACTTGTTTATTCACCTCATCCAAAGATCCAAGGGACATTACAAGAAAATTGAATGAAGATTTGTTGAGTTTGTTAAATTGGTTAAAAGATAATAAGCTTATGGTTAATCCAAAGAAATGTGAAGTGATGTTTATTGGTTCACGCCAAAGGCTACAAAGAGTTAATAACCTCTTTAATGATTGCCATGTTTATATAGATGACAGTGAAATTAGAAAGGTTGAAGCTTGTAAGTATTTAGGGGTTGTTATTGACCAAAACCTTTTATGGCATAATCAGGTCGATCATGTTAAGAAAAAAGTTATTAAATGTATGTATCTTCTCAAGAGATTGCGGCCGTATATTAGTAATGACACTGCCTTGTTATTCTATAAATCAGTTTTGCAATGTCACTTTGATTATTGTAGTCCGGTTTGGGCAAATGCCTCCAAATCTTACCTTTCGCAATTACAAATACTACAAAATAGATCACTTCGTATTGTTATGAATGTTGATTATATGCATCCTTCTGATGATTTATATGACACATTGAAATTAGATCGGCTACATGTGAGATGGGCTAAACAACTGGCATGTACAATGTACCGTTCATTACATGAATTATACCCTCCCTATTTAAATCAAATGTTTTGTTTTCGACAGACTGCTTATAGCACAAGGTCCGGCCCGTCCAAATTGAAACTCATTCAACCGAAGACCAACTATGGTAAACGGTCCCTATCTTATCGAGGGGCCAAACTTTGGAATGAGCTTCATTATCCCTCTTCAACAATTGTATCAATTGAAGCATTCAAACGCTACGTAAATCACAGCCCCGATATACATATTTTTGCAGGATAATGAGTCAACAAAATCAGTAGATTATTAATTGAGATTGTACAAGAACGATTTTTCTCACCAATCCCCCACCCCTATTCCTCGATTTTTGATGTTGATTATATTATATGGTTTCTAATTTCTTAGTATGTAGGTGTTTTTTTTCCTTAGTTAAATTGTTTAGCTTATGCCATTCTGGCTTTTTTATGTAATTTCAGTTGTATATTATTGATTGATTTGTTGTTTGTACTGATGGCATGTTTTGTATTTTGGTTGGACCCATGTGAAAACCAGCTTTTAGCTGACCAGGGCAATCCATCCCATGAGTGGAGAATAAATAAATAAATGAAATAAATAAATAAATAGATGGCGGTATGACGCTGGACGTGAGAGAGTCACTTATGGGATCATTATGTAAAAGAATTATTATTGGCCCGAGTCTCTGTTCGTTGTGTTAGCTGTTTTCTTGATGTGAATTACCTTCCTTATTCATAATCGTGATGGGCGATGACCTTCTCTGGCAAGAATACTGCGCTCGTTCCATTGGATGGAATGGTTATTGATGGGAACAGGATCCCAAATAACTGACCATTGTTGGATCTCGTGCTCAATACAGCAAAACCGATCTTAACTTATCGACAGACTGAGTTGGGTGTAGCCATGGGCAATCCGGTATCGCCTATCATTGCAAATTTCTTCATGAAAGATCTAGAGCAGCAGGCAATGGCTACAGCACCATTTTAGAAACCAAACTCAAAGTCTGGAAGCGGAAAAGTGGATGATATTCTTCAGATCCTTAAAGAAGATGAGATTGATAATGTCATTCACCATCTCAATCAAATTGACGAAACAGGAAGTATCACATTCACATATGACAAAGAGCAAGACAATACCATTCCCTTTCTTGACTCACCTTTTGCCTGAAAGAACAAGTGGAATGATCGAATTACTGGTCTTTCAAAATCAGATAAACACAGCCCAGTATCTGAACTTCAACTCTTATCACCCCCTCCAACCCCCCCCCCCCCCCCGCCTCAAACAGAAAGTGGATGTAATCCATTCTCTGTTCAACCGTGCTGGGTCTATTGTCACAAAAGAAGAGGATGTCAAAACAGACCTGAAATATACCACCACGGCTCTAAAAAAAAGGGTGGATATCCCCATAAAGCTTCAAGAAAGTTCATCAAAAAATGTCAGCTAAATCCAAAACCCCTTAAGACATAAATCAACAGAGAAGGGGCCTTGTAGTTCTCCCCTACATCAGATGAACTACTGAAGCCTTTCAACCAGTCTTCAATGATTTTGAAGTTTCTACTGCTGTCCATCCACAGAAAGCCATCGGAAGCCTACTGGTCTACCCAAAGGACAAACGGAAAGAAGACGACATAACAGGAGTCGTATATTAGACTCCTTGCAATTATTCTCCAGCTACATACATTGGTGAGACAGGCAGAAAACTTGTCGTAAGAAGAGACGAGCATAAGGGTGCAGTTAGAAACATCAGACAAATCCCTTTCGCTCGATCTAAAAAACAATCGGCAGACAACATCATTCACAAATCAGCCACTGAGGATCATGTTGCCATCAATAACCATTCCATCCAATGGAACGAGAGCCGTATTCTTGCCAGAAAAGATCATCGCCCATCACATCATGAAAACAGCTAACACAATGAACAGAGACTCGGGCCAATAATATTCTCTGACATGTTGTATCATGATCCATTTCTCTCTCGTCCAGCGTCATACCGCCATCTACGACGCAGTCTGAAGAAGCCACCAGTATCGGCAAAAAAGTACTTACTGAGGTTATTAAATAAATTGTACGTAATTGTGAAAGAAGAACATATTTCTATAATACATTGTACTTTTTCCACTTGAACTTGTATAAAAAAAGAATGTGCTATTGGAAATAAGATTTCCTTGGAATTGAACTGAATGTTACATGAATATCATATTTTTATGTATGAAGAGACAATGTTTCTGTCCACTATTATTTTGTATTTGAGCTGTCTCATTTACGCATTGTTGTAGAAAGATGTATTGACAATAAACTGCATCACAGTCACAAGATGTTCTGTTTCTGACGTAATGTCACAAAAGGTCTTCTTTTTTTTCCTGCCGACTCTCACTGATATCTTCCCAAAGGTAAAAGTTTTGCCGGATTTTCGGCATCAAAGCTACGAACAGTTACGTGCACTTACGGATAGTATGGGTAAGTTTGAATCCGTCGTGTGTGTGTTTGTGTTCGTATGTGCGTGTGTGTGTGTGTGTGTGTGTGTTTGTGTGTGTGTGTGAAGGTATGTATGTGTGTGGACCTGAGTGTGTTCACATAGCAGTTTGAATAAATTAATTGTCAGTTTATACGTATTTGTGCTTGCTTTAAAGGGCTTACTTCGTTTCATCGGGTGATCGCGTTCGGGTCGGGTGGTCGCGATACACGACCTTTCGTAGATTATATGCCCTAATATACGAAGGGTCGGGTGGAGCATTTGAGAATTAGACCCCTATTATTTACGAAGTATCGGGTACAGCTTACCCGAATCTTCGAGAAAAAGCCAGTGCAAATTTACGAACGATCGCGTGTTTTATCTCCGAATACGCGATTGTATTCCTACGTTTTTACTCTGAAAAAATTATTACGAGCGTTTGTATACAAGGCTAGCAGCACATAATGCTCGCCGTGCATAACTATGGCAAAGCGATGCGCTCGCGTGCGATAGAGTGATAATGCAGGTTTCAATGGACGGTCATTCATATTGTACAGTATTAAGTGCGGCGAAAGTTTTAATCGTCTCGACTCGTGGATTACAACGATGTGGTCCTTCCTGTTCTATCTGAAAGTCTTGACAACATTGTTATCGGCATTATCGTGGTTTCTGTCTCCACTCATTTCTTCACTGCTGGTGACAGCTAGCTCATACCACCCAGTGACATACCACCTCCATGGACTTTATCGGGCTGAATCGTGATATCGGTCCCCTCTAGCACAGGTGCGAGTGTCTACCATGTGCAAAGTCTATGGAGGTTGATAGCAGTCACCGGCTGCACTACAATATGACGAAATACAAATCATATACACACTGTACGTGTAACTGAATGGCGGTGAATGGAGTGGGGACCTATTTCAGGATAAACGTCCTTTATTGTGCAAAACCACATAGTATCATTTAAATGGAGACATTCTTTCAGATCACTGCGAATACTTGTGTTGTTTGGCTGAAAAGATGGAATTCTTTTCAGATATGATCAGAATCTATAGTTACCGGTGTCCCGATCGAGCCACCACCAAAAAAAAAAAAAAAAAAAAAAAAAAGTCGGATGTTTGCCTTTTACTTTTGGAAATGGACAGTGGTAACAATCGGCTCCGTAAGATGCCAAAATAAATATCAGATGCTTGCTTTTATTTTGGAAGTGAATAACGGTAATATTCCACTCCGTATGATACTAAAATAAAATTAATTTCGGATGTTTGCTTGTACTTTTAGAAATGAATAACGGTAAGATTCCGCTTCGTAGGGTGCTAAAATCAATGTCAGATATTTGATTTTGCGCTTGAAAATGAATAAGGACAACATTCGGCTCCGGAAGATGCTGAAATCAATGTCGAATGTTTGCTCTGACGTTTTATTCGGAATAGCAGTAACATTCTTCTCCAATGCTAAAATAAATGTCGGATATTTGCTATTACACTGTACATTGCGAAATAACAGTAACATTCAGCGGCGTTTGATGGTAAAATAAAAGTCTGATGTCTGCCTTGACATTCAAAAACGAAAAACAGTAACATTCGGTTTCGTGCGATGCTAAAATAATCGTCAGTTGATTCAATTCACTTTCGGAAGTGGACAGCAATAACATTCGGCTCTGTACGATAATAAAACAAATGTTGGATGTTTGCTCTTAAATTTGAAATGAATAACGGTAATGTTCTGCTCCGGACGATGTTAAAAATGAATAACAAAATGTTGCTATTACATTTGGAAATAATCAACGGTATCAATCGACTCAGATGCTAAAATAAAAAGTGGATAGACCCTATTTGCTTTCACGTTCGGGAATGAATAAGGATAACATTCAGCTCCGTATGATGCTAAAATGAAATTTCAGTTATTTGCTTTTACATTTGAAATGATTAACGGTATCGGCTGCCGTAAGGTGTTAAGATACTAGTAAATGTTGGATGATTGCTTTTACAAGCAGAAATGAATAACGGTAACTTTCGGCTCTTTACAATGGACAAAACAAAATGTCGAATGTTTACCAATATTTGCAATGCTCCCACTTTATCATTTCAAATGTAAGTTTTGACCACTTAATAAGGCATCAACTTTTATAATAATCTATAAGCCCGTTTGCTAAATCTTACAACTCAGAATAAAGGCAATATGATTGAATTTTTTATTCATTTCAGACATGCCATGGGTACCTGTATCACTTCAGTAATACTTAATATTTATTTTTCTATATGTTTAGTAGGACCGATTTAGTTTTTCTTGATTTTTTTTCGGGCCACCAGATTTTACTTTCGAGCCACCAAAAAAAATAAAAATTCAATCGATCGGGCCGCCAAGATAAAAGTTAGTGTGGAGTCCTGCATATGATATGGCCTATATATTGCATGTTAGTATGAGTTAGTTTCATTCGTATTCTGTGATATATCTGTGGTGTACCTGTGATGTATTTAATGTTTATTTTGCTGTGATATCCGATGTACTAAGAATTTCCAGAGTGGGCAATAATCAGTCAATCAATCAATCAATCAATCAATCAATCAAATTAACAAGAATGGAGTTAGCGCGCGTTTTGCAATCAAACTCTTAATTATTTTAACGCTTTAGATTTGCTGTTTTGATCGGAAGTTTAAATATTCATATTCTCCATCCTGTAATGCTATTGTTTTATTTAGCCATAGAATTATGTTTCTGAGGATATTTTATACTCTTTTATTTGTTATTGCCATTTTTGTGCTATTTTGTGGCCTGTTTAATGTCTTTTGCTTTGATTTATTCACTGGTTTCGCGTCCCTGATTCACCCGATACTTCGTCACTTGAATGACACTTTTTTACGTAAAGTCGCGTTAAACGATCAGCCTTATGTCAAGGATTATTCTGTATTAAATTGTGATTATTTTACCTCTCCTTACCCGACCCTTCGTATATTAAGGCACCTAATCTACAAAATGTCGGGTAACGCGACCACCCGACGCGAACGCGAACACCCGAAGGAACGAAGTAAGCCGCTTTAAAGGTACTAGCCCACATTTGCAAACCCACGAAAATCAAAACTGCATAAAACAGGTCCAATATGACTTCAAGAACAAGTTATAACAGTTACATACCTCACCTGTTGCTCTTTGTCTATACCATTCGATAAAAGAGAGAAAATCATCGTTTTAAAATCAATTTTCAAACAGGGTTAACCCGACCCAAAATCGAATTACGAGCGCGGGCTAGCTACGTACATTAACTTACACATGTATCGCATGCATGTAGTACGTGCGTGGACCGGAGCTAGCGAGCGTTTTTATACGCATGCATACGGTGCATATTCATTTATTCTTATGAAAGTAATGGACTAATTGGAACAAAATTTTGCACAGGTGTTACTGCAATCATACCCAAACTCCATGCTAACTATGAGACCAATTGCTGCAGGTTTACAAATGTGGGCTAATACCTTTAAGATGGGCGCTGAAATGTTGAATTCCTCGATACAATGAACACATTCAAAAGCCAGTTGCCTGAACTTTGTACTTTTCATTTCAGCATTGAATAGTTTGTCTGGTAATTCCTGTTAGACGTTACGTATGAATGTGTACAACCGCCAAACATCGTTTTCCTAATAGCAAACTGTTCAAGTTGAACATAATCATCTGAAGGACTGCTTCTTTTCGACTAATCACAGTGATGAGGGGACATGCATCAACATAGTTTGCTGCTGTTCGCTGCTTTCACTCATTGTCAAGGTGTCAATCATTCAATGGTTGTGCGCATCGTTCATCGACTTTGAGACTGCCAAGATTGATAGGGGTATACACCAGACGGAAGGAGGACAAAAAAGGCGTGGTCTTTGAACCTTGGTAACTAATACACTGTACCCTTCATGGACTAACTTCATTTACCTTACTGTCATATTTTAGTACAACAGAATTAGCATAGTTCCTCTAAGCCTTGTTGCACGTCGCTGTGTGATACTCGTATGTTTCTTATGTGATATTTATTAAGTTGGTTGGAGAGGCCCAAGGGCCATAGTGATTTTGATGGCAACTTTAAAATAGGGAAGCGCACCAGAGAAAGCCTTCAATCTTGTTAATGTACCTTTGTATTTCGCTTGTTTTGTTTATTTATCTGCTATCACTTGTATTGTCTTGCAAATGCCGAATCAATAATGATAATAACTAGAGAAGCACTCTGAGAGAGCAGGCCTCCGCCAAGCATGCAGCTCATTTCCACCACTGATCTTTTGTTCTACCACAGAGATATCAGTGATTTCTACCCATACGTACTTATAGCAGGGCTAGCATGCTAAAAGTGTTTATAGTGTGCTATAGAGTCGCCCGATTTCCCAATATAAAAGCCTTTGTTACGTCATAAGCCCTATGCTGCACGGCGCGCAAGCAAAACTCAAATACGCGCAGCCTGAACTCCTAAGTTCATTGACCCTACCTTCCAAAATATCAAAAATCCTTTCCCAAAAAACTCTCGGATCATTACCAAAAGTTAATCGTTTGTTACTTGTGTCATTCTCAAAGTTCTTCTTCAGAAGAAGAAGAAGAAGAAGAAGAACTTTCCTGCAAGTTTCATCCCAATCCGTTAACTACTTTTTGAGTTATTTTGCACACGGACAAACTAACTAACTTACGAACAAACAAACCAACGGTAACGAAAACATAGCCTCCTCCCTTGGCGGAGGTACAGTAATAATGAAAATTCAGTCGGTGTATTCAAACCACTCAGTGATTTTACGTTCACGCCACACAGTAACCCGTTTACCATGCCTATGGTGCGCACGTATTTCTTGGTACACACATCAATTCCATGTACTGTAGAAGGTGCATTAAACCTGACCACGTGCATGGTTCCTTAATTTTTTGTTTTGTTTTGTCTTTGTTTTTTGTTTTAACACGGACAAGTTCTGACATTTCAACGCAAGCTCTACACTGGTGTATGAAGTTCTGCAAAGGCAGGCTGCAACAAAATAGGAAACATATTTCATTGACATTATTATAGAGCAATGAACATAGGCCTAAAAAGACGGAATATTTGTAGTTTGGTTGTCTTTTCAGATATTTAGCTGCACAATAGTGGTGCAGCCATGCGTGGATTGCTGTCTCACAAGGCTCACAAGGCGGGGAATCCCACAGACTGTTACAGAGGTGCTGTGCAGTTTCCGATCATAATGCACTAGGCCAGGAGCTAGCTGCTAGACATAAACCTCACTTATTATATAGCTCAAAAGGTTTGACCCCTTAGAGTTACTGGGCCCTACCTCATCACGAAAATGCGCCACTTTCCTAATCCGTGCTATGAAGGCAGGTTCGTCCCCAGTTGAATGTTTCCAGGTAAGCATGCCTGTACAGTGACTGGGCATCAAACTGCAATTTACTTGAATATGAGACCGTTCTGAAGCAAATAGTTTTCACAAAACAATAGATATATGAGTCCCACAAGAATTGGAACAATCATCCCCCAGCATTCCCACTGATTCCCACTGATCAGTTACAAGCCATCCCCTTTAAGACAATAACAAAAAGTGAATTAAGTTGCAAGAATAAAGTTTTTACCTTTACAATATCCTTGAAACCAAAAAGCTCAAAAAAGGCAAAAAAATGAGGAAAATCAAGAATCTTTTGACAAATACAGATTCAGTGTGGTGGGAATGCTATATCCTGTAATAGTGCACCCACACACACACACACACACACATACACACAAACACACACACACACACACACACAGGTACAGTTCATACTTGACTCCACGTAGCCAATGTATTGTTATGTGTACCGGTACACAAAACATGTCACGTACAGCTATATGGTACCTCGCACATGATAGATGTCTGACCTACACAATAGTAGAACGATATTCAGAAAACATAATGAAAATCTACTGTTTTTCCACTTTTCTCACATAATAAAAGGTCAATTTCATACTCTTGTCATGTTTGTCATTCAGGTTCCTATTCCGAGCTGGATATCTCTAAAGGCTTCCAACTTGGATGTGTTCTCCCTAGTTAGTAGTGTGTAAGACTGCATGGAAGGTTAATTTGAGATACTCAGGTGAGCTCTGAACCCGTGGGTCTCTTGTTCAGAAAGCAACTGAGTGACAAGGCACCAAAGTATGACAAAAAGAATCTACTTCAATATATACCAAACTCATGTAACTTTTGTACATCAACTTATAGATAAACATGATCTTAATGAGTTGATGTACCCTCCCTCTTGCAACAAAAAAAAAAGTATTGTAACATAGTTGCAAATATGCATTGGACAATTCAAAGCTGTCAATTTTGTGTACTTATTGAGCACACTTGGACGCTAATTTGAAGTTAAAGTATGAAAATCGTTTCTGTTCAATGTTGTTTACATTGATTAATGTTCAGAGGCTTTATTTGAGGAAATTATGGGTGGCAAAGTAGGCCTATTTGCAAATTCATGCAAATTCATGCAACTAGGACTGGTGTAAAGATAATCATTAAAGTTGTGAATTGTAAATGTTTTCTGCCTTTGAAACAATAGACACAGACATCATAATCAACATTGTCCAGGTTGTACGTTATGTATATCCTTATTGTGATTTGAATAAGGGATACGAAGATTTTTAGTGACTTACTCCTAAATGTGAGTGCTGATGCAGCAATTATTCAGCAATAAGAGACACAAAGGGACCCACTTCCGGATGAAATAATCGGATTTATGGCCTGCACAAGCCATATGGCGGCCATTTTGCAAATGATTATAGGCATATTATGCAAATTGTGTATATTCTAAAGTCACAACTGACATCCTAATAGTGTTCCTTGACATGAAAAACATAGATTTAGAGAACAGAATTTAATTTCTACTGGTTTTACGTACACAGATATGAACAGGCCATTATGAGGACATTTTGGATATATATTTATGCAAATTTGAGCAAAGTTTGTAAAAAGATGTATTTCTGAGTTACTACTGATGTCATAATTGTGTTCCGTGACCTAAATAATATAGGTTTGGACACAGGAACTAACTTTTTCTATTGGTTTTATGTCCCAGGATATAAGCGTACATATAGATTACATGGCGGCCTTTGAATTTATGCAAATTAGGCATTGATCCACTACTCAAATTTTAGGGAACTTTTAGCGTGTTATTTGGTAGCTCTTTCAGGTTAAATGCAAGTGGAATGGTTTCTGTTGCAATTTGTTTTGGGTCATTTCATATTATGACTGGACTAATTCAACAAAATAAGTAATGCAAATCAATTTGCCAAAATCAACCCATGAACTTTACAAAGCCTCTGTAACCAGAAAGGCAAGAAAAATAATGGAGGAAAATAAAGCATCTTCTGTAAATATTGAAAAACACACGAGAAGAAGCAACGGTAACAAAGATGGGAGAAATTTGAAATGTTATTCAAACTTGAAAAATTTTGAAAGAATATTTGGTCCTTGAATTTATTCCATGAAATCTTAAATTCCTAAATTAAATAAATAAGAATGAGAAATTCTGACCATTTTATCACCATTGCCGCTCACTCCCTGTGTTATTTAAACTTTGAATTGACAGAACGTTTTCATGTTCGACTTTAATTTCCGCCATATGGTTTTTGTTTGAGAATAAAGAGAAACAAGAGAACAAAAACTTTTTTCTGCTATTTCATTCATGTCCTCATTGCATGTAATTGGTCTTTTTTTCGTCACTGTTATCTGGAAGGACATTTGCATATTAATTTCGATATGTTAATTTCTGCTATTTTTACTTTTGTGCCTTGGAGGACAAAAACGAATGTGTTCACTCATCCGTTAAATCTAACAGCTTAACACCTTCTTAGCTTTCCTTTGATATGGTATATGACACCATGATTTTTATCAAAATCTATGAAAAATATGAACTCTAAAAGAAGTGTCTACTTTTTCTTTTATATTTAGCTGAGTGTATTTTTTCATTTCTTGTCAAGAAATCTTGTCTATCTCATACAGATGAATTTGTCCATAAGAACAAAATTTTGAAATTGTCAGATTTGTTTTATTACAATTTAGGGATATTCATGTACAAATTATCCAAAAATGATCTTCCTGATATTTTTTTGCATATGTTTAAAAGAAATTACTCTATTCATAACTATCCCACCCGTCAACGTGACGATTATCACCTACCACGTACCCGAACCATTTTTGCGAAAAAAAAAACAATTATGTATGCAGGGCCGAAGTACTGGAACGATCTCCCCATAGAACTCGCAGGTTGTTTGTCTTTGTCGACCTTCAAATACAAATTACGACATAATTTATTGAATAATTACATTGCGTAAGTCCATTGAAATTTCCTTCTTTCTTGTTTATGTGCCTTTACCTGCTGTGTTGGTTGTTGTTATTCAAATCAGCTAAGCCTCTCTGTTTGCGCTCTTAAATTCCTTCACACCAGTACCCCTTTTGATACCCTAAGACTTCGGAACGCGTGAACAGCTGGCTTGTTGTATTCCCCTTAGTGCTATACTGGCTGGTAATTCTAATTAATTCCAAATTTTCTTTGAATGTTAGTACTTGTATGTTCACTCTTTAGGTTTCCCGTATCTCCTCCGAGGACTCGCATGTCGAGTTGTTCTCTTTTCACCGTTATTCAAATCATACTACTACACTATTGTCAACATTGTTAAATCAACTGTCCTTACATCTGCAGAATGTGGTTGTCTGTATATCACTATTAATGTATTGAGAAGATTCTGTTAGTGCACCAGGTATTTTTGCCTTTCATTTTTGTTTCTCTTTATTTTGGTCCTACGTTGCATCCGTGCTCCTCATCTTTACACTCTGTTCAGAATTTGGGACCTACGCTCAACAAGCTCGCTTTTAAGTAGGTTCCGTCATATTTCTTTAGCGTTATACATAGAACCAAACGTACGATGATTGACCACTATATGTTTTATATTCTTACATTAATTTACTGTACATCCAAGCCGGATATTATGATTCACTATGTTTTTATTATATTTGCTGTACATTCCTTCATTGAGAAGTATGAAAATAAATTGAAATTGAAATTGAAATTGAAATTGAAATTGAAAAATTTTCAAGGGTCACAGAGAGTATTTGAAATCAAGAGCATGTTCGTGGCAAATGATAGCACTGGTGTTCAAAAACATGAACATCTTTATTCTATGAGTCTTTTCGAGTCTTTATCTTACGGCCCGATCTAATGACTTTTCCTTCTGTTTTCGTTTGTTGTTTGCTTATTTTTTGTCTTTTACTAGGGGTGTCCCTTATAACTCCCATGTTTCATGACCATCACACTAGTTTTACACTATGGTCTATCATTGATAGGTTTATTCGCCTTTCACACTTTGTAATAATATGTCAAATAATGCATAATCAAAACCCAAAATTGGCCATTTTGACTGTAATTTTTGTGGTTTTTCCTTTAGTGTCGACGGACGACTGGGATCACGTCGATGTTACCATGGCAGCAAACTTCAAGGAGGACAAGAAATGCGTCGACTGTGGAGAAAAATCTGGGGCAATGTACATTGTAAAAGAAAAACAAATGCTATGTGATCCATGCGCAGAAAAGAAAGACCTCGCAATCAAGACTGGAAAGGAAGACAAGAAATGGTTTTGTCAAACACACGCAAAAGCCATCAAATTTTATTGCGGTTCGCATGATCTGGGAATCTGCCACTCCTGTGCAATCGTCCGACACGGACAGCCATGTGTTCTACACGACTTGGATGACATTGTCACTGAGAGAAAGACTGCTCTGAGAGACATGGTTGTCATGGCAACAAAAAAGAAGGCTGAATTGGGAAACCGCGAACAGCATGCCGAGCAACAAGAAGTTGATGTGACCAATCACTTGATGTCAGTGGAAAGTGAAATAAGATTGTTCTTCGAAGAGAAGCTGCGGCGCGAGGACGCCACCTTGCGGCGAGAGGAGGACAAGACAAAGCAGGAAGCAGAAGAAGAAATTTCTAAGATTAATGAGAAAAAAGAACAGCAATTGCTACAGAGCCGTAATAAAGCAAGATCAAATAGAGAAAAAATAGTCAAAAGACAAGACGAACTATTGATCTCACTGACAGATATACGTGATGAGTATACTAGAAAATTCGATCATTGTCACCTTCAAATTAAGGAGAGTCAACTCGCCATGAGACAAGTTTTGAGTGACATTGAAACCCTTCTCCTCAGTAACAGACGACTGATCGAGGGAGGTAAAGATCTCGTAAGGTCACTGAACCAGGCCGTTGGGTCAGCTGATGAGAGGAAGGAGGAGGAGGAGGACCCTGAAGGCATCTCAAGCAAAGTGAAAACTGTCCAATTTGTGAAAAGTGAGGAAGGCAAGGGTTACAAGGGGAGAGTCGATTGGTGTGGCGGGAAGTGGGAACTTATCGACTCAATTCAAATTCCAGAGGATGTAAAATCCCCAATGATAGCTGGGTGTATCAACGAGGAAGAGCTGGTTATTTCAGAAAGGTTTGTTGACAACGTTCAAACATATGTGACAAATATCCAATCCAAAAACACGGAGAAAGTGGCACAGAACGACAATGGAACATGTATTACTTCATGTGCACTACTGGATGACAACACGATAGTCTGTGGCAAGTGGCGGAGACGATGTTCAGGACCGGTATTGAGCAAGTGCATCTCACTGTACAACAGGCAGTGGCAACTCCTTAGGCACCTGGACATACCAAGACACGACGTGCAAGGAGACAACGTCATTGTAGAAGTTGATGTCGATGTGAATGGTATGGTCCTTGCTTGTGAGATTGGTGATCCTACTATCTATATCATCGACTCAAAAAGGGGAAAGATTGAAAGTGTCATTACATGTAAGTCTGGGAATATGTTCAGGATGCGTGGAATTATGACCTGCGGAAAGATCATAGCTCGTCGTGCACCATTAGATGACACATTGTTGGTAATCGATCGTCACGGAGATCAGACGGAGATAAAACATAGTGATACCATTTTGAATGCGGCTATCGATCCTTTGACCGATAACCCTTATGTTGTATGCTACGACGCAGAAAGTAATGTATGTTCCATTGATCGTATGTCTTACGACGGCGAGGCGGGAGTAAGAGAATTGTCCATCCCACTATGGAAGGGATTGAATACAAGAAATGAAAGACTCTGGCATGTTTTATCATCAGGACTCATCCTCACCTCTGATGGTAAACTCATTTGGTGTGATGGAAGAAACATCGTGATCTATAAGAAAAAGTTTACATTATAAATATTAGCTTGATATCCTCAAAGTTGACGAATTCAGAGGATATTTCAATTGATGGGAGAAGAAAAATTTATCAAGAAGAGGAATTGGAGCATTTTTGTTTTACTCGCTCTGCCAATATTTGATGACTTCGATTTATAGATGGCATTTTGTCACACAAAACATTTGAATACTCTCCTAGAAGTTTAATTCAATTCAATTCATACATTTATTCAGTAATAAAAATCGTTTAGATATAAACATGTTTACAAAACGTAGCAGGTACAGTTCTGAGAAAGCTAGAGGCTTGTTAAAAAAGAATGTACCCTTGAAGACAAATCATACACATATTGCAATTTAAACATTAAAATACCAAATGATTAAAGGAGCACAGAGAGAATAAAAACATATTAAATAAGCACAAAATTAAATTTTACAAAAATTACCGATAGCACCAACATAGGGAACATAGAGAGAATAACATACTAAGACAGAGGAGAAAACAAATAACACCACATGAAGCAAAGCAAACAAAACAAAACGAGGTATAGAGCGAGACTGCAAATATACGTGTTAATAGTTCGAGAAAGCATTACCGATTGCAGCACATGTAAAATACATAATAAAAATGTAATTCAAATTTCCTATCTTGTCTAAAAATGAGAAGAAGGCAAGAGTATATTGAATTTTTTTCTTGAAATTGTGCAGAGGCAGCTTTTTAAGATTTTTTTTTTAATATTAGGTCCATGAAACCTTATCGACTGTTTGCGGGCACAAGTTGTTCGGAAACAAAATGGATAAATATTAGTTTGATGCCCTGTTTTGTTTTGTTTTTTTGAGTGAATTTCATTACAACTTTAAAATTATCCATAAAAACAGATGGAATTTATTGTGAATAAAATTATACCTTAAAAAAACCAGTCTTATACAAAACCAAATCAGACAGAGATAAGACGCCGAGGCGTCGAAATAGATCATGGGCATGCGCACGATAATGTGAGCCAGTACAAAGACGAATAATCTGCTTCTGTAATACCATTAGTCTCTTTAAAAGGTAGGCAGATGCACGACCCCATTACAGTAGTTATATGGTAAGGTAATATAGTGGTGTTGTATGGTGCATACAGGGCATGTAATGGTAATATATTACGTAGCTTATGCATTACACCAATATTCATGCCTATCTTGCGGGAAATATATTGTTTAATTAAACCAATTACATTGACATCGTCAACCTGTGAAATATAATCATTATTAAGTTTCAGTTTTATATCTGCAGAGGCAATTTTATTCTTCGTATTATACAACATATACTTAGTCTTTGATACATTGAGTTGCAATTTATTAGCTTGAAACCAATTTGAAACCTTTTCCAACTCAGTATTTGCTACAGACAAAAGTCTATCTAAGCTTGTATCTGCGAAAAAAGATGGTGGTATCATCCGCGTAAAGTATCATTGTGAGTGACTTTGAGACTCTCGGAAGGTCATTGACAAAGATCAAAAAGAGAAGAGGTCCTAAAATACTTCCCTGGGGCCCCTATTGTAAGAGTAGATCCTTCTTGAAATAATTTTGTATAGATTCAGTGAGCTCTTTGTATGAATCATGGGTCTCGATTCGTTATCATGTGTCCCGCATTAGTTGTAATGTATCACACACTCCATATCCCGACATTGACATGGAGGTACAGAGAGTACATATACTTGGACAGGACTGGTGTAAGGAGACAGTCTGACCTGCATGTACAGACATAGGCATGACAGGCAAGACAAAAATGTCTTACAGTGGGTCATTCTTTCTTTTCAGATTTCGGGACATCGAAAATAAAGGTTTCTCAACCTTTCTGTAGGTTTCATTTCTACAATGTCATTCGAAAGTTATACGGTAGTACAGCTCTTACCGCTTGTATTGCTAGACAGTGTATACTAGTAATCAATTTCACAGTTACTTAGCCGTAGACGAAATACGTCCTATTCCATACCGGCAAAACTTTTGATTCTTGATGTGTAATAAAACTTTTTCTCGGGACTGAGGTTTAAGTGGAGGTTTATAATTCCACAATTGAAGCTTCTTGGCTTTATCTGAGCATGGATCTCTGCATATTTCTTTTGTCACCAGGTGGTTTTTCTGTTTTAGGTATTTGTGTATTCAGGTCACATCTGGGGATCTGGTGTTGATTAAACACGTGAATATTCATTCCATCGTAATATCATTTTCCGTTCTCACGTCGTGATACGTCAAGGTCCGATCGATCCACCAGCCGAGCGGATGTAGTTTCTCACAAGAACTAAACATGACATTATTGTTCTCACGTCGAGAAGAACGGACATTATTGTGTTGAGGTCATGCCTGTCAAAGGGCGAAACCAGTCCTACCAGCTTGAACCAATTTCAAACCAACGAAAGGTTACCTGAAAGGAAAGAGTGATATTTCATAAGCACAGCTGTGAAAATTTGATCAAAATCGGATAAAAATTGGGGAAGTCACGAAATGGTGAAATTTAGCTAATTTTTGCTAATTTGCCAAACGGTTTTGGTTGATTATGAATATGCAAATGAATGAACTGATGGCGTTTAAAACATTAACAAGAATCAGATTTGTCTACTCTGAAAGTGTAAAACTTATTCTTACTCCTGCATGGCTGAAAGCTTCAAAATAATGATCATACAGATATATTAGGATTTGAGACTGGGACGTAATTGCGTTCGAACCAAAACAAAAAAGAAAAATGATGATTGCAAGATGTCAGGTAATGGCATTATCAACGCCATATTTTCGTCTGCATATCAGCTATTCAATAACTGGTTAGTGAAAATTTGCAAAACTTAAAAAATGTCAGTACTTTTCTCATTTTAATCCGATTTAGATCAAATTTTCACTATTGTACTTGATAAATGTTACTCTTTCTTTTCAAAGCAAGCTTCCAAACAATCTGGTCTGGAATTGCCCATTGATGTTCAAAGCATGGTCACAATGCTGGCTCCACATGAAAAAGAGAAAAGCACCACAATCCGTCTTAAAAAACCGATTTTTCTATTCCCTCATTTTAACTCGCTGCATGCCTCATTACTTACCTGTTCATAGATTTGTGTGCAAAATTTGTGCACAGTTGACTCATTGGCAGGGAAAGGGTTAACAAAACGAATGAAAGTTACTGAAGAGACATCATAGGAAGTCTGCACTTTTTAGGATGACGTCACAGAGTCTCCTCTTATCCCTTCTTACAAGATTTACTCACACTTGTTTGTTGGACACATTTTGTGCATATCTGTTACTTTTACTCATTTATATTATGTTATCATCACTATAGTTGTATTTACTATACTTCTTCATGTTAGAAATGAAGTTAAAGTATTTCTTCCCCACCCATGCTTTACTTAATTAATATTACAGCCTTACATTTACATCACATCTGAACTATGGTATATACTTGCTCGGGGAAATACTCATCAATATTTTGATTGCAAAAATGTTAATCACTGTCACATTGAAATGCATTTCATATCTAATTCACGTATACTTGCATACGTTGATGCTGTTATATCGGTCATTCATTTAAAAGCAAACCACCATGTTTATGTGCAGAGAAAAGGAGACAGAGATTTAGAAAGAAAAAAAAAAAACCAGTGAGACAGCGAGAGAGAAAGTGAAAGAGAGAAAAGGTGTAAACCAGGTGACAATGTTATGTGTACAACAATTTACTGTGCCATCAATTACGAGTCATGAACTATTTTGTATGTCAGTAATTAACTACGCGTTGGGAGACACAGAAAATGGTTCCAGTCCGGGAGTGCCCTGTATATGTTGTTGTTCAAGTCTTCTTTGCAAGAATACGGCTCTTTTTCCATTGGATGTAATAGTTATTGATGGAAATATGATCCCCAATGGCTGACTATTGTTGAATCTCGAGCTCAATACAACATAATTATTTCCAATTTCATAAGATTATCTATTTACAGAAGTTTGATGCAGCCATGGGTATCGCCTATCATTGCAAATTTCCTCATGAAAGATCTAGAGCAGTAGATAGTGGCTACAGTACCATTAGAAGCCAAACATAATAGTTCTGAACACTTGCGGAGAGTTGCGGATATTTTCGGATAGTTACTGATAGTTACAGATTGTTATAAATAATATGGACAATATGGTTTTCTGTGACGATCCCTGCTAAGTCAGTGTATCATGACAGCAAGGTTATCACATATTGGACTGCCTTACATTGTACACTGGGGAAAACTGAAATTTGATTACGTACAAGTTGTGAAAAAATGTCGTATTCCTTTAATTTGCTTTACAGTAATAAAAGATATATGAAATTTTGAACTTGAAGTTTAAATTCTATTTGGGCAACTCAAATATGAATAAACGTCATAAATGTAAAGAATACATAACATAATCATACCACACATAAAATACAGTATGGATCGATAAATGAAACATAAGAGTAAGAAAATATTACATACAGTCATGGAATAGACAAACTGTGGTTACGCTGACGTTATGCGGCGATATTCATGACTTATTGGGTTATTGTAAGTACGATATATAATATATATATATATATATATATATATATATATATATATAAATATATAAAAATATGTATATACATATATATACATATATACGTAATATGTATATACATATATATTTATATATATGTATAAATATATAAATATATATATATATGTATATATATATTATATATATATATATATATATTGACAGCAAATCTTGCACATATAGACGTGGCTTGTGTTGGGTAGCACCCCTTTAATCATCAAGCTTTCGGGCGAAATGTCCTTCTTCAGGATCTACACAGTCAATGACAACAACGTATAAACAAAATCAACCTAGGTGTAAAATCATACTAAACTTAACTAACCTTATTTTTATTATACATTTCAAAATATACTCAACATAAAACATACCTCAATTCAACGCATTTTATAACAGAAAACAAACCAACATACTATTACTAAATACAATCTCAAAACAAAACTTACTGTGTTGGTGCTGAGTGTGGTCTTGTGCTTGTAATGTTGTCTGTGTGAAAGTTATGGTCGAGTGTATCTTATATGTGTTTGTGTATATGAGGGGGGGGGGGGCGTTTCTGTACGAAGGCTCGTTCTCATTTAATCAATCATAAACTACCAATACTCAATTTTTCCCCATCCAACAATATAAAAGAAAAACTTCCAAATTACAATTACATTATTAATACACTTCTTGTAATACATACGAACATACACATCCGCATACATAAATAATTCATACACATAAATCTATTTATACAAATACTTACATACCTACACCCACATTTCTTTAACAACAATTCAACCTTCCCACAAATACATATACCATTATTACATTACCTATTATACATCTACCTACATTTAAATCAATCACTACTTACAATTCTATCTAACTAAATATTATTCTAACCATCTCAAACAATAATATATTTATTATATACTAACATTCAAATAATCTAACAATTATTCTAATCATCTCATAAAATAACATATTTTTATACACTAACATTCAATTAATCTCTTCTCATCTATCTCTATATAATACACCTTCGTACATCTATTCAATACTTCCCAATAATTCAAATAATCAGCTACAAAACATAATATATACATACTTACATTTATAATTTCTACAATTACTAGTACATATCAATTCAAGATGCAAGATTTGCTGTCAATACATTTACTGTCCTTGCACCGCCCCGCCATGTTGTGCTTATGTCCTTTGATGTCAGTGTATATATATATATAAATATACATAAATGTAATACACATTCCATGGAGCGTAAAGTGGGTAAGACTATAAAGAAATACTAAATTCGTTCTCATTTTGTATAGTTATCGATGTCCCACACCTTCCCCGGCCAGAAAAGTGAATAAAATGCTGTCACTCCATCCCCTACCCAAAATATTGCCTTTTTCGAAAAAAATATACGTTCAAAGAGTGCAAGAAAAAAAAAGGTTCAGCACCAAGGGTCAACCGATGTCATGAGTATATGGGTGCCCCCTAAAATGACCATTTGTGGGAGAAATTTCATAATCTTTCACCATGCGGTTCTGCCTCTCCACTGCTCCGACTGTGTTGTAGCATTCCTTCAGGCAATAATGCGCTGCAGCAACACGAGTTGTGTGGCTTCCCACGAGTCTCTGTGTTCCCATGCGAGTGGAAAATGGAAACCGCCGAAGGACGTAATCGTCCGCAGCATTCGTAACTGTCCGCAAATATCCGTAAGCAGACGAAAGTGTTGTGATACGTTAACTTGCGGTTAATTTCGGATACTTACAGTGGACGTAAACGAACGCAAACGGACGGGAGGTTGATTTTTAACGGATGGTCTGCGTCCAAGCTACAGGTAGTTGGAGTCCCTCTGCGAAATTTTGAACATTTCAAAATTTCGCAGGCTTGGCGCCGTCATTTTGCGTTTTTTTTTTTTTTTTTTTTTTTTTACGGATGAGTTACGGACAGTTACGTCTACATACGTCCCTGCAGATGCCTGCGTCCACGCTGCGTCCCCCTGCGTCCACTTATCCGTATCTATCCGCGGCGGACGTAACCCATCGTAAAGCACTGTGTGACTGGGGCATAAAGCGAATGTGTGACAGGGCTAATATTATTCGAAAGAGGTCAATATTTAGGGTAGGGGATGGGGTGACAGCATTTCATTTACTTTTCTGGCCGAGGAGGGTGTGGGACAGCGATAAACTACAGAATGTATGTAAAATGAGAACGAATTTGGTATTGCTCTTCAACCTTTATATCCACTTTACACTACTGAATGTGGATTACATTTTTTATGTTGTATGTGGATAGGGGAGGGGGTGTTCTAAAGTCCTTTTTTTTAATCTGGAAATTTATTAAGTATTACTTTATAATAACAGTCTCCTTAACATAACCCATTAAGTCATGAATATCGATGAACAATTACAACGTAACCAAAGTTTGTCCATTCCATGACTGTAAATTATATTTTCTTCCTGTATTGTTTAACTTATCGATCAATGTTGTATTTTATTTGTGGTATAATTGTTTTATATATTTTGAACATTAATGATATATATCAATATTTGAGTTGAACAAACAAAATTCCCACTTCAAGTTCAAAATTTCATTTTTATTTCATTGCTATAAAACATATTCAATGAATACTTATAGTCCTCACAAATTGTTCGTAGTATATTTCATTTTTCCCCAGTGTACATATGACTGTCCAATATGTGATAACCTTGACTGAGCAGGGATCGGCACAGAAAACCACATTGTCCATAATCATTCGTAACAATCTGTACCTATCCGTAACTATCCGAAAATATCCGGAACTCTCCGTAAATATTCGCAACTCTCCGCAAGTGTTCAGAAGTATTCGGAAGTTAACACAAGTTGAAGAAACAAATTACGTGTCAATTCGTGAGATTATTCGCAAGTGGACGCAAGTATCCGTATCTGTCCGTATCGCCCGCATTTTTTCCCCGTTTATGTTTTGTAAAATTTTCTGGTGACGGCAAGGAATCCGCGGGAGTCCGCAGAATTTTTTTTTTTTTTTTTTTTTTTAACGTAACGCCTGACGCAGAGCATTATTTGACTGGGGCCTTACAACTTGGGAAGAAATACTTTGGATGCAGAGAGTATTGTTGGAGTATTGGTAGAGCCCCCTAACCTAGCATATTTTATTTTTGTGACATGAATAGAATTTCTGTGATTAAAAATGTGCATGTCTACTTTTTTTTTGGGGGGGGGGGGGTAAAATGGAGTGTCATGGACTGCTTCGATTTAGATATTGAATCAGCTGAGTGTAAACTTTGTATTTCATTGTGTGAGATTCGGCTACGCTAGACATGCCTGTGGTCAGAAGTAGACCCAGGCTTACGACTTAGAAGTTTGAAAGACGATATACACTCCAAAGTTTTATCAATTTCGTAAGAAAGAGAAAAAAAATCCCTGCAGAACAGTGTAAAAGTGATTGAAACTGGATAAGAAATAAAGAAGTTATGACGTTCGGAAATTTCTGAAAGCATTTCTTGACCAGTTGTTATGATATTCAAATCAGCAAGTTGATGATGTCATGTTCTTACAATTTCTTATTCATTTTATACACAGAAATTACAAAAATCTCATATTTCAGGTGTATACATAATATGAAACTTGTCTTAAAACCACTCAAAATAAAAAAGCAAAATGTTTCTTGTGATATTTTTGGTATGGGAAGGATTTCTGAAATATTGCATGAATCTTTGAATGGGATGATAGTATGATTGGTATGATGTGATTGCCGTTAGGATGGCTGCTCTACACAGGTGTCTACTATGACAGGTTTCCATGTAAAACTCTTCCCAAGCCTGATAGATTGTTCTATACTGTTCTAAGTTCTTCTCATTAAGGAACAATGGAGAAAAAAAAAATTGTCTAAAATGAGCAATGTTGGATTGAGCAAAATCAACACAGAAACAATTCATGATTTACATTAAGATTTTGCAGTGGTGTTCAAAAATAGTCATTATGGTAAAAAGCGAAAACCTGCGTAAGGAGGGTTTTGTAGTTCCGATATCATACCTCAATGAGTCAACAATCCTACCGGATAAAAATAGTCTAGCGCCATCTGTAGGGTAAGTACATAATGAAAAAAAAATGGTTTTCTCCGAGATTTCCCTTTATATCGTAGTGTTTCTGACCATGTGTGGTTGTTATTTTTCTCTCCCCCCCCCCTCCGCCTCTCCCTCTCTCCCTCTCCCTCTCTCTCTCTCTCTCTCCCCCCTCTCTCCCCCTCTCTCTTCCTCGCTTTTAATACTCAAAGGCCGTCTGACCGTGGGGTGCCTCGCTTTGGGTTTCATGCTGTTTGAATTTTAACGTTTTATTTCTGCTGCTGTGCAAATTCAAAATGCATTGTATGACTAATGGTCTGAGACTGAGAGTACAAAATGATAATTCTACACCAGTAGTTACGATACGCACAACATGACTATAATTCTGAGCACGAAACTGTGTGATAAGTGAAATAAACTGCAGAACAACCTGCGTTGTATGATCGATTTTTACCTCTGGTTTATGTTCCCATTATATAATCAGTGCATCAGTACCTGTATTTACATTTTGAACTAGTTATTCTGGATATGTGCTCGTATACTTGTGTATCTAAATGCTATTTTTTTTCACTCAGTTCTTATTCTTAGGGTTATTGTTTTCCCTTTTTTTTTTCTTCTCTTCTATTTCTTCTTCCCCTATATCTTGGTACTTTAGCTTTCATTATAGTTTCGTCATTATTAATTTGTGTCCTATCTCCATTGATAGCATAGCAAATTTACATTGGTATTTTTTCATGAACCTGCGTTTACAAGCTTTGCTTTTGCGGTTCCACCATATTTCACAAGTTATAGAGAATTGTCGTATGTATGTATATATATATATATATATATATATATATATTATATGCATGCTGACACACTTTGTATTCATGACCCGATTTACATCATATTTTGTATCTTGCTTGGTTTGTATTCTTTTTTTATGTATCTCGATGTCAAGTGAAATATAAAGATAAACGTGCTGGAACTGTTCACTGTGTCTCGAGTATAAGACCAATGCAGTTTCAGTTATTCAATTCAATTCAATAAAGAAACGTGATATTTTGTAAGAAAACTTAAGTGCAGATTGTGTCACCAAATCAATTATTGTCATATAAAAGACTAGTAGCTTGTGTGTAGAGTGTGTGTGCACTACAATGTATTCTTGTTCAGCTGACACATTCTACAGGAACCAATGAGGGAGGGCAGAACATTATTGTTTCAATAACAGAGTTCTGTGGTTTCGATACGTACACGTATTTTGCAAGCAGTTTAACGTGGTATCTAGGATTATCAAGTCAACTCAAGTGGAGCAGCTGACAAAACACGCTACTGCATCTATTGCGATTCTGATCTTCTTTTAGCGCCCTCTCTGGGTAACAATTATAAACCTGAACAATTCAATTTTTTTCCAATCTAAATGTTAGTAATTATTTACGTTAAAATGGTGAGGATATGCGACATCTACTGTCAGTACAAAATTATGTCTGGTTTTGTAGTTTATACAGAAAAGCGTAACTATATTGTATTGTTTTAAATGTGTAGAATCAGTGTCATTATACCGACATCTTACCTTAATGCTTGTTATGTCGCTTATATCATCAGTTGTAGTATGTTCATTGATTAAAGATTTACATTAGCATCTATTCACCACAAGAAGTTGATGTCGATAATGTACAGACTTTAATAGGAGGTATGTAATAGGTAAAGACAATAATGGTCCAGTCTTTACTCAGATGGACAGCTCAAAAGTATTCCTCTGAACAAGCTGTAGTCACGATCAATTCACGGACATCATTTGCTTTGTCATTGGAAAAAGACAGGTTCATTTGTTTGCTTTGTTGGCTCCTTTTTCTCTTTTCTGTCGTCACTTTACGACAAATGCACGTTCATGTCCAAATAGATACGAACAGATGGGACATGACAAGGAATAAAGACTGTATCAAAGTCCGTGTATTTTACAGAGGAGTTATTAAACAAACTTGAATGAGAACAAAGTTTCCTGAACTCTACAAACTTAGGCCTACAGTTCAAAAATCAAAGATTCTGGCTTTTCGTATTGTTAAATATAATCTAAGATAAAAATAAGTTATCGGCGTTGCCATTTCGATAACCTTCAAAACAGAGGTTTGTGATCGAAGTCCTTACTCGATATTTATATGATAATGTGCTCACCTAGAAAAAAGCAAATACGAGATTCGCAAACACAATACATAGTGCAATTTAGTTGATAAGATTAAGTGGAAACATTTAGATAAGGTGTTATCAAGATCCATGAATTCGGCTATGTTGACGTCGTTCATTTTCGTTTGCGTATTGTGGTGATTACCTGTCTACTTCAAGGTGAGCACTGACGTGTTGAATTCCACGGTATAACGTTCACACGTTCAAAAGTCCTGACCTTTGCTTTTGAACACTTCAGGGTTGAGTAATTTGCCAGTCCTTCCTGTTAGACGTTACGTCTGAATGTGTACAATGGTGTACAACCGTCAAATATTGTTCTCCTAATATCATACTGTTCGAGTTGAACATTATCATCTGGAGGACCGTTCCTTTTCGACTAATCACAGTGGTGAGGGGACATGCATCAACATATAGTTTGCTGCTGTTTGTTGCTTTCACTCATTATGAAGGTGTTTAATCATCGGTTGTGCGTTACATTCATCGACTTTAAGTCTGCCAAGATTGATAAGGGTATACACCAGACGGACGGAGGAAATACAGTTGATAGGCGTGCTCTTTGAAACTTGGTAAATACATGTGTTATCCTTGATAGCCTAACTTCATTTACCGTAAAACGGGGTGAACATCACAGGGACGGCGAGGTGAATAGGGACAAAACCCGGGGAAGTTTTTTTGAATCTACGCATTTCATATTTGCCTGAACTTTTTTTCTTATTTTTATCACAGGATTGAAGGACCATCCAACAGTGTCCAGAAAGTGGTCCACCTGATGTGAAAAACTTCTTTAAGGGTACAGGAGGTTCAAATAAAAAGTTTTCAAAAATATCACAAAAAATCAGGGTGGTCAAAAAAAAATTTCTGCTCCTGTGGCCATTGATTAACAAAAATTCGCTGAAAATGTGCATGAACCCAGCCTGTTAGGTTCTACATCACACTTTATAATGTGAAATCATTATTCAAACAGGAATCTATGACGTCATGTTTTTTTTTTGTCTTGGGCAAAAGAGAAAAAAAAATCAGTTAGACTGGGGTGAACAGGGACACCATGGTGTCGTTTAATTGGCCCTTTAGACTTCCTGTACGATTAATCATTATAATGTTATAAGTGTCCTGAAACGTTTGTTATGTCCAGCTATTTCCAAAATTGTGAATTTTTATCTTAAATCTGTTGACAAGAGAGCAATAAGATCTTGGGATATGTGGCGCTTCACTTTTGTCTTTCATAGATGAGGGTGAACTTTGCAGTTGTAATGGTAACGAAGGCAGGAAGGGTCTGGAAACCCCGCCCCCACCCACCCTCAGGGAATTTTTTCACTGCCTAAGACAAGCTAGGACTTTTGCACTTGTATTTCATGACCTTTTTCTCTGTGTTCTGCATGTTTTGATGCCAGACCAATAGCTGTCAGACCAATACTTCAGTTCCCAGATTACAATTACTGTTAAAAGAACTCCCAAAATTTCCACGACATTACTTGGACATCTTTAGAGTAAACAATTGGTTAAATATCACTGAATCTAGAGTGTATGAATGAGATTGTACGACACGACTTGCCACCTGAAAAAGTGGATGAACATCTGAGTCCTATTCAGTGGATAAGCAAAATTTTGAGTTACTTTGCAATGCAATATTTACCTTTGACCTGATTGGTCACATTCTTGTTTGTCAACTCATTTTGCTGGGCTGTTGCATTTTTTTTTAAAGCTTGATGTAACGATGGAATAGATTGCTAACAAATGTTTGTATATAATTTTTTTAACTCTCTAGTCGTTCCCTTAATCCAATCTTCTGGATGGATTGGAAAAACTGCCTCTAAACATATTTTTTTTTCAAAACTAGTGTTGTCCCTATTGACCCCGAATTCGGGTCAACAGGGACAACGCCTTTTTATTAGAGAAAAATAATTATCTCCCTAATATTCATATTTTTTCACAATAGAAAGGTATTTTAGGTGGACATAAAATCCCAACATAAGATTGAGTCTTTGGGCTATATTGAAAAAAAAATTAATTATGAGAACATTATTGTCCCTATTTACCCTGTTTTACGGTACCTTACTTAATATTTCAATAAGACAGCATTTAGTTCCTTTAAACTACGGTCACAAAGCTTCGTACTAACGATGCGTTCGTACGAATGTCACAGTTCGTACGAATTCTGGAGTTCGTAGAGATTCGTAGATGGGGCACAGATTCTTACGGCCTTCTTACAAATTTCGTGCGAACGCTGTTTAATTTGCAAGAACAACTAAAGACCTTTTAGAGAAACAAAATGATTTTCAGTTATACAATGGCCGTAGGATTCGTACGTTTTTGGTAAGAATGCCTTGAGTTAAGGCTAGGTCACAAATGCCTTTACGAACTGCTACAATTAAACGCCGTACGAATGATTTTTAGACGATTTCGTTAGATCTTCTTAAGAAGGCCGTACGAAACCAGCGTTCGTAGACCGTTCGTAGACCATTCGTAGACCGTTCGTAAGTTCGTAGCCTGGTCGATGGTCTTGTCCAAGATTTTTTTTTTTTACTTCGTGCGAAATCCTCTCTTCGTAAGACGGCCGTATGAACGTCGTACGAACATTGTAAGAACTACGCAAGATTTTGTAGGGTCGAGAGACAATTCTAGAAGCCTTAAATTCTTACGAACGCCTTAAGTCGTTTAAAGAGGGCTCTTACGTCTTTATTAAGAATGCCTTACGAACGGAGATTCGTACGGCGTTCTTACGAACAGCTCTTCCAAGTTTGTAAGGCGTTCGTAAGGGACAAGGCGTAGTATAAATACACAATTTGCACAACTGTTGAGTTTTAGGGGGTATAACGCCAAACGCGCGAAGTTCAATCCTCACTCTGTTCTAGGTTTTCGACTGAAAGGCATCTCTGTTAAAATGGGACCAAAAGGGAAGGCAATCAACGGGAAAAGGGGAAGGAGAAGAATGAAAGGAGGGAGATGAGGGGAAGGAGCGAGAGGGGGAGAGTTGGAGCAACTCCTCCTCCGCTACTTGTAGATGCACCTGCAGTGAGTCTCCTTGGCATCACTGCCATCTTGAAGTATAAAACTTTCAACTGTTACAGAATTTTCGACAGGACATGGCAGCGTCAACAACCCGACAAAATATACAAAAAATCGTGAAATCTTCTTACGAATGACTTGAGAGTGCCGTGAGTTGCAGGTACGACCAATTTACGACAAAAAGAAATCGTAAGATGCACGTAAGTCTGACGAAAGAATAACACAAGGCATTCTTACCCAAAACGTACGAATTCTACGGCCATTGTATAACTGAAAATCATTTTGTTTCTCTAAAAGGTCTGTAGTTGTTCTTGCGAATTAAACAGCGTTCGTACGAAATTCGTAAGAAGGCCGTAAGAATCTGTGTCCGATCTACGAATCTCTACGAATTCCAGAATTCGTAGGAACAGTAACATTCGCATCGTTCGTACAAAGCTTTGTGACCGTAGCTTTATTCTTTCGTCAGACTTACGGCCATCTTACGAAAGACGTAAGAGCCCTATATGAACAACTTAAGGTGTTCTTACAATCAACCCCTGCACTTACTGAAAGGCGTATAATCTACCCAATGTAGCCTTCGGGCTAAACATGGTACTATTTAGGTATAGGCCTACATCACGAAATTAGAAAAGTTGACAAAGTAGACTCAGCAACAACAACAAGAAAAAAAGAAGAAGAAGACGAAAGTAAATACTTTTTCCAGTTTATATTTCTCATACATTATTGATCTAAAAGGTAATGTACCATATGAATGGTAAATTAATTGGCCATCAACCTGGTGGGTCAATAAAAAGGTAAACTTTGCGCATGAGTGAGCACCTTTGTTTCTCATCTCAAGGGCACAGAAGCAAAATTGCAAAAATCAGCAAGTTGTTATTCATGCGTGCTCTTCATAAGTGCTTTTTCCATGTAACAATAAGGGAAAAGACCATGTAACAATAAGGGAAAAGACAAATTTAAGACAATAAAAAAAATGAATGAAGTTGCAAAAATAAAGCTTTGACCCCTATAATATCTTAAAAACTAAAAAGCTCAAAAAAAAATTGAGGAAAATTAAGAATCTTCTTTCCAATACAGATTCATAAGAAATGAGAGAAGAAGCAATTATGCACAAAATGGTAGGTATCGTGTATTTGAATTGATTCCTCATATTAAAAAGTGTGAATAAGATTAGACTCTTGCATTTCTAATGAAATCTTGATTACTAGATCAAAATAATGAAATAAAGGTATTCTATTTATTTGATAATCTTTGTGCCCCTACTCCCTGTCATTTGACGTTTGAGTTGACAGAATTTTTTTACAACTTTAGTTTCCAACTTTGCTTTTGTTTGCGGTTATAAACAAATAAAGAGAAGGAAAACTTGTCTCAGGAGTTCTTGAATTCCTTAAATAAAAAGAAATAAAGAAATTCTGTCCATTGTATCACCTTTACGGCTCACTCCCTGTGTCATATAAACGTTGGGTTGACAGAAAAATCCTCGTGTTCTACCTTCAAATTCCCCACAATGTGTGTGGTTGTTTTTTTTTTCAGAGTATAAAGAGGAACAAGGGGACGAAAACGTATTACTACTACTTTATTCAAGTCTCTCATTGGGTTGAATTGGTCTTTTGTTCTTTTTGTTATCTTGAAGGGCTTTGCATATTAATGTCAATATGTCACTCTCTGCAATTTTTTTTTTTGCACCTTGGAGGACAAAATCGAATGTGTTCACTCATGCTTTAAAACTAACAGGTTGAAAGCTAATTAGATGTACCCTTTATTATGGTATATGACAGCATGATTTTTATCAAAATCTATGAAAATACGAACTGGAAAAAAAATTACTCTTCATTTTCTGTTTGGCTGAGTGTATTATTTCATTTCTAGCCAAAGAAGGAAATCAAGTCGTCGGTGTTTTCACGAACCGACGCTATTTCGATTTTGGTCAAAATTTTCAAAATCGAGATATTGGTACCAAATGAAAGTGCTTTCAAAACTCTACCAAATCCCCAAATTTTAGATCACAAAATTAATTAGTCTTAATTTTATCAAAGAAAGAAAAAAACGACGGTACTCGAAATATCGAGAAATTGAGAAAAAGGGGTTTCACGAACCGACGCAGGAAAGATACGCCGGTTCGTGAAACCCGAATTGCTATAGGGTGAAGAGCAATGCGGGTTTTACGAACCGTCGCAGTTGCATTATTTTGAGCTTTGTTCAACTTACTGGCCTAGAATTAGGTTTTGGCCCTAATCCAGATCTCAGAGTGAGAACCAAACCTTCTGAAAGATGAATGACGACCTAAGCCAGCCCACTGTCCACGAGTGAAGTGAATGGTAAGCTATAATCCTATTAAAATCATGCTCAAAATAACAGTTTCAGTTGGACTACCATAACCATTAATTGCGGTAGAGTGTAGTCCCATGCATAGGCGCCGGAAGTGGGGGGGCAGGGGGGGCGGCCGCCCCCCCAATCCAAAAAGTGGGGGGGCAAAACGCATTTTTGCCCCCCCAAAAAGCCCCCCCCCCAAAAAAAAAAAAATAATAATAATGATAATAATAATAATAATAAAAATAAATGAATAAACAAAGAAAATAAAGTAAATATGTATACATATGAATAAAAGGGAAAAAATATGGCTACAAACGGCAGCTTTTGGACTGTAAAATGTCAAAATTTTCGAGCTCGCTCGCTTCGCTCGCTCGCATCCAGCAGTTGAGCCCGGTGCGCCTCCCCCTTAATTTCTAAAGCGAAAAACATAGCTACGACGGCAGTTGTTGGACTCTAGAATGCCAAAATTTTCAAGCTCGCTCGCTTTGCTCGCTCGCGTTGAATCGTTATGCCATTCTCCTAATGTTGCTGACAGTAATTGCCAGTAGTTGCGCCCGATGCCCCCACCCCTTAATTTCCAAAGCGAAAGATAAATATAGCTACAAACGGGAGTTTGGGGAGTGTAAAATGTCGAAATTTTCAAGCTCGCTGGCTTCGCTCGCTCGCATTGAATCGTTATGCCACTCTCCTAATGTTGCTGCCAGTAATTGCCAGCAGTTGCGCCCGATGCCCCCCCCCCTTAATTTCCAAAGCGAAAGGTATAGTTACAAACGGGAGTTTTTGGACTGTAACATGTCAAAATTTTCAAGCACGCTCGCTTCACTCGCTCGCATTGAATCGTTATGCCACTCTCCTAACGTTGCTGCCAGTAATTGCCAGCAGTTGCGCCCGACGCCCCCCCCCCCTTAATTTCCAAAGCGAAAGATATAGCTACAAACGGGAGTTTTTGGACTGTAAAATGTCAAAATTCTCAAGCTCGCTAACTTTGCTCGCTCGCATTGAATCGTTATGCCATTCTCCTAATGTTGCTGCCAGCAATTGCCAGCAGTTGCGCCCGATGCGCCGCCCCATTAATTTCCAAAGTGAAAGATGTAGCTTATACAAACCCCAGTTTTGGGACTGTAGAATGTCAACATTTTCAAGCTTGCTCGCTTCGCTCGCTCGCATTGAATCGTTATGCCATTCTCCTAATGTTGCTGCCAATAATTGCCAGCAGTTGCGCCCGATGCGCCCCCATTTATTTCCAAAGCGAAATATATAGCTACAATTAAAACTCCAGTTTTGGAACTGTAGAATATCAAAATTTTCAAGCTCGCTCGCTTCGCTCGCTCGCATTTTATTGTTATGCCATTCACCTTATGTTGCTGACAGTATACAATTTGTCGATCGTTTCACACCGTCATTCCATAATCCATGTAAGGAAAACTTACAATGTTCCTCAATGACTGCGTTGTTGAATGTATCACATTCCGTAATGTATTGTAGTCCCATTATTGCTCACGCACACACGCACAAGCATACAGAACGTCAAAATTACTTTATGGTTCCCCCCATGTTTCGACCCACCGTACGCCACTTTACATATATATATATATATGTATATATATATATATATATATATATATATATATAATAGATGTGTGTGCGTGTGTGTGTGTGTGTGTGTGTGTGTGTGTGTGTGTATTGTTTAACATATGCATGGTCTAATCTTGAGCCCCCTCCAATGTTTGCCCCCCCAATCCAAAACTGCTTCCGGCGCGCCTGGTCCCATGTATTCAATCGCGTGATGCTTATGAAGCCTAGTCTGTAAACGCCATCCAATTTCAAATTAGATCCCAAATCATATTATTTATAGTTTCTTTTCAACTTATGTCGTTACTTCTGAGACTACTGAGTACTGTAGTCGTAACGTCTGTGTGCAAGACATGCAAGATGTCAAAGTCTCGAAGACACTCATGGCTATGCCTTGACTTGAGTTGAAAATGAAATCATGAGATTGACAAAGTAGGCCTACTAAACTAAAAAAAAAAAGTAAAAAGTCTAAAAGTAAAACTCAAAGGAAGAGTAAAGAATAAAGTTAGACATGTTAGACTTTAACTTTCAAGTTTAACTATTAAGTCTAAGTTAAGACTTAACTTGTAATACCAGTTACTAAAACTAAGATCAGCTGAAGTCTAAGACCAAGTCAAATTAACACAGAGTCTATAGTCTAGCTCTAGATCTACATCTAGACTAGTGGTAATAGTAGGTAGAGTCCACCCATTTTTCCCCCAATTTTTACTGGTCCATTCCTGAAAAAGTTACTGGTCAGTGTCCAACAGTGATTTTTCCTGGTCAGGGACCGTCGGACCAGTGCCAGTGTGCAGCGTTGGTGTAGATGTCTTCTATGACAGTATGTGGTCTAGTGATACTACCTAAACACTACGAGTAGTTTACAGGTTAGGTGGCTTTCCTGTATAGTGCAGTGTTAGTATACTTGTGAATTCAGCCCTAGTACCGTTCTGTGTGTAGATATGTGACATTATGTCTAACGTTAGTTCGAGTGGAGTACCTTTGAAGCACAGCGGTGGGGCTTTTTTTCCCTAAAACTTGTGAATGCGGCCCAACCAAATGGCGTTTACATATTTACGCGTGATTGATAGTGATACAGTAGCGCTGTCGATTTCCACAGCAGCCATACATAATCTTTTGTCCTTTCTTCTTTCCTTTTTTCCCTTTGTTCTTTCACCCTTTTTATTCTTGGAATCGAAGGACTTCTAAGAAATGTCCCTCGACTGATTTAACCAGGACTCGAGAGTCCTGGTAAATCTAACCTAACCGAGCAACCGTTAACGTTTGTTAGGCCTAACATAACAGTAACACTGACTTAGCCCTGTATTGACTTTGTCTTTGGCCGACTTACTGAGATGGCGAGTCTAACTCTTTAACGTTAGTCTAAACGTAGTCGTTAGATCTGTCAGTGTCAGTGTCACCGGTTATTGTATATGGTGCCATCTCTAACGTACGTTAACAAGTTGATGTTAGTTATCTATGTCAACTTACTGATTCAGTAATAGTGGTACTGTCATCCTGTTGGATATCGCCGCAATATCGTCCGTGACGTGTTAATTTCGTGTCACAAAGACAAAAGTTGCCAAGATCTAATAGTATTAGATGTCTAGATCTAGATGTAGTCTAGATCTATAATATAAATTCTGTGTGCCACTGGTAACTTAAAAGTGAAAGGTCTAGACTTCACTTAGTCTATAATTAGACCAGTAGAGACATTCATGAGGCAAAGGCCTATTTAGTAGATCTATTCTTATTCTATTTTAACGTCAATTCCTACTAACTCGCCACGTGTTATTCCTAAGGCCAAGGACTTCCGGGTTAGTGATTTTTTTTTTCATAAATACCAAACAGCAGACGTGTTTCATTTGCATTCTTGCACAGACTTCATGAAAATATGTGCAGTATCAAAGAAATATGATGCACATGACAATGCCAGTGTTTTATAGGTGAATGGTTAATACCTTTAAAAGCTGAATGATAATGTAGAGTCTAGGTCTAATTAAGATGTTACAGTCTCTGATAAGAAACAGGTTTGATTGTCATAGACTGTTTCCCAAATGCAGGTACATGTAGTTATATTCAGCTATTTCAATGCAATGCCGTGTTTACAAATACATGTAGATTTATATTCATGTGAATGATAATTCAATTTCTACATGAGACTTACTAAGTGCTAAACGTAATATCTTGCATCAGTAAAATGTGTAAATGACGAGACAATTTGAATATGCATCAAATACGAACAGCAGCATTTTTTGACATTCTTTGATCCTGCATAGGCCTACCATTTTGTTTTATGTTACTATAAATAGAGCAAAATAATTTCATCTTCAGTTTTGTTGGCTGATTTTTTTTTTCTTCTCAAAATTAAAGTTGTATCTTGTACCATGATGTTTGATTTTAATCAAAAGTTCTTAATTTCTTTCTTTTCTTTCAGATGACTGGTGCCATGTAGTAGCGAAGAACTGGACTGTCTCAGAAAAGAAAAGGAAAAGTACAGGGTCGTGTACATCACCAACGGATGTGAATACAATGGTAATGTAGAGTCTAGGTCTAATTAAGATGTTAAAGTCTCTGATAATAAACAAGTTTGATTGTCGTAGACTGTATCCCAAATGCAGTTAGTAATATTCAGCTTTTTCAAAGCAATGCCTTGTTTACAAGGACATGTAGATTTATTCATGTGAATAATAATTTAAATTCTACATGAGACTTACGAAGTGCTAGACATAAGATCTTGCATCATTAAAATATGTAAAAGGCGAGACAATTTGAATATGCATCAAAGACGAACAGCAGTATTTTTTTGACATTCTTTGATCCTGTATACCGTTTTGTTTTATGTTTAATATGAATAGAGCAAAATAATTTCAACTACAGTTTAGTTGGCTGATTTCTTTTTCTCAAAATGACAGTTGTATCTTGTATCATGATGTTTGATTTTAATCGAAAGTTCTTAATTTCTGTCTTTTCTTTCAGATGACTGATGCCATGCAGTAGCGAAGAGCTGGACTGTTTCAGAGAAGAAGAAAAAAGTACAGCATCGTGCTGATCATCAAGGAATGTGAATACAATGGCTTAGGAAAGAAGACAATCTACAGATAGGATAGAAGGGAGAAATTGGGATGAAGGGCGACAACATAAGGACGGTATATCTACAGTGAAATGTGATTGTAAAGTGGAAACATGAAAGGAGATCCTAAGATTGAAGGTGAAAACAATGCATTCCATTCTGTGATGTCGTAATTACAATTTTGCTACACTTTAATAACTCTACAGAGAGACATTTATATCAAGGAAAGCTTCATGTGGATATGGAATGTTAGATTTTTTTAAGTGTTCATTGGTATGTATTTCATGATAATAAATCTTGAAGGTTTTGTGTGGTAATCATAACCTTGTGATAAATCTTGATAGATTTCTAAGTGCACATTGGCAATATTTAGATGATGCTGTAATCAGATTAAGTTCTATTCTCCTTTATTCTTTTATTTATTATTTTGTTGTCTTCAACCCACTTTGAATGTGTCACGTATGATTCTTATAAACATGGGAACATGCACTCCATGTAACTGATAGGACTTATAACAAATTGACATAATTATTCAACCATCACTAGACAGTTCTGTTATAAGATGTTCTTTATTTAACTAAAATTGTAAATTATGATACGTGTATGTTCCCATGCAAACTCACAACAAAATACAGAAATATGATTTCTTTTAATAATAATTCATTATGTCTCAAAATTTACAATTAAAGAAAGTGATTGCAATAAGGATGTCAAACATTGTATATTAAAATGATAGATTATTCATTTGTCTCCATCCGTAGTAACGCACGCAACTGCAGTGTGCAGTTTGTAGGCTGCTGTGAAAAAAAAAATCACAGGCAGCCCAAGCAAGATTCGAACCCACGACCTCTGGATTACTAGACCAGCGTCATAACCACTAGACCACCGAAGTGCCCTGGCCCTACCTTTACACATGAATAATTAAGTATAGAAGGGCTTGGGGGCGCTTCGAAGTTTACTGCTCTTATTAAATATGTACATGTCATTTGCAACTCAACTAAAGATGATTAAACACACTGAAATTCTTACTTTAAATGATATTCATAATCTGTTTTTTTTTTCTTTAATAGCTTGGGATGTACACTTTATACACTGTATCGGTCTACATTTTGCCTACAATATGGAATTCTTTACTTCGAGACGTTTGTTTTTAACAAACAAAAAATTAAGAGTCCTTTAAAGGTGCTATAAAACAGTGGTGTTTGTTTGTTTGTTTGTTTTTTGGTGGGGGGGGGGAGGGGAGTCAAATTAGCCTTGGCCCCTCTCCGTCGTCTTTTTTTTTTTTCATTTAGCTGCATTTTTTTTAGTCATCACATGAAAATTCGTCTGCATCCCCACCCCGTAGTTTTGCTGATGACCTTTCTTTTTAATTATTTTAGCCACACACAATTTTGGCCGAATTTCCCCACCCCTCTTGTGAATTTGCTAGTACATGTACTAAAACACATTCTCAGAATGTGTTTATACATGTAGTACTGGTGGATTAAGGATTCACAGGGAGGGGGGGTCGGCCAAAATTTCTCTTTTCTCATATGTAACAAGCCTACGGGGCGAAAGGCTGATATTATGGGCTTTCTACACACATTTTTAGATGCTAATTATTGGTTAACATGAGCACGATCATTTATGTTGTGATTAATTTGTTTCCTTATTATGTATGACTTCTATTAGAGACTTAATTGGCTTGGCACTCCTTACATCGACCTATTTTAGACACCCATTTCCTTCTCTCTCTCGTGCTTTTTCTCTACTGTCCTGTGAATAGTGTAACTACATGTACACTGTACATGCAGTACCTCTTCTCTTTTGTATGATATACATCAAGTTTTTATCTGAGCATATGGGTGTTGCAGCACTCTCAAGCTTCATGCATACGCAGCAACATCTTTGTGTGTTCATATACATAGTTATGCTTGATATATTGATTTGAGAATGTTATTCTTTCTCTTGTATATGTTCCGTCCGCACTCTATAGATGTAAATGTACGATGTAAGATTTGGTGTGCATGTTCGAACTGTGTTCCTCTTTTTGTGAACACACAAGAACTGACATAATAATGAACTTGAATTACACATATTCTTGAATCTTGATTCCATCTCCATTTGCCATTAGATATGTATTGATTTATGGAGCTCTTCCACAATTGTTATCCTTCCCATTGTCATTACTCATCTCTGAATAATTCAAATTTGATATTTTATTGAGGACCTATGTTTCTTCGATTATATAATGTACCTCTTCAATATATTGCTGCAAAAGGCATAATTAAACATGACCATTATTAAATATTTAAAATGAAGCTTGAAATTCTGATAGTGTTGATATTTTTGTATTTTTAGGAGTTTATCAGTTTCGAAGAGTGCATGCAGGATGAGTTTTATGTTTTTATATGATCAGGTGCAGCTATCATAGAATCTGTTGAGCAGGAAAGAGAAAGATGGAAAATGAGGAATTATGAGTGAATTCGCATGCGAGCCAAATGACAATAATGACACTGATAAAAATTGTGACAAAGTAAATGTCACAAATATGTGGAATAAAAGGAAATAAAGAAATTAATAGATTATTTCAGAGAAAGAAATAACAGAGTGCATGCATGAGTATGAAAGATGAGTAAATACAAGTAATTATTACTGACTGGCACGTCTTTTTCCCAAGATTTAGCGGTATCCTTCATCTTAGAACAAACATTCATAATTATTATGAAAGAAGTGAACTGAATTTGAATTAAAAATAATGTGAAAAAATAAAAAAGTAAGTTAAAAAAGTTTTAAAAAACAGTAAAAAGTAAAAAAAATATGAAACACAGTATACCGAGTACATGTATTACCAAATGATAGATGTCCACATGCAAAAGTGTTAAATAATATATCCACAAAAAAAAGGGGGGGCAAAGAAATCTTTGGAACGATCAACCACAGCTATAATAACAATACATGCGTGTACTAAATGAAGATGAAAACAATAACACTCTTTTTAGAACAATTAAGAGAAACTGGCTTGTATTATCATCTTAATTATCACTAAATGTATTGTAATCATCACAACAATCATTACATGACAATTAATTTCAATTAATAAGGTTATTGTTGATAAGCAGGTATTGCCCTAATAGTATTTGTATGTAAACACATACAAAAATGAAATAGCGACGGTTCGTAAATACACGCGTATTGCACGTTACCTATTGTACAGGCCCTACAGCGCGGGTCTCACGAACCGGCGTAATACAACTTACGTCGGTTCGTGAGACCCGCGCTTAAGTACATAGCCTATGGTGCGCGCAAGAAACGATGGATTTACGAACCGACGCAGTGAGTTTGAAGACAGAAATCTCGTAGATTTTTTGAATTCACACTAAAATTACACTATGGATATGAAGAACAACTTCCACTCTCATCACCCTGTCAAAATGTTCACACACAAGACAGGAAAAGTCATTGATAACGTTGTCTAAAACTTGTGAGATCTTTAAACGCGATTTTCTCAGAACTGCATTTTCGCTCAAAAACGAAATAGCGTCGGTTCGTGAAAACGCCGACGAAGTGAGGATTTGTGCAAGGGTCACTGAGAATAGATGAAATCACGAGCATGTTCGTGGCAAGTGATAACACTGGTGTTTAAAAACATAAGGATCGTCATTCTATGAGTCCTTTCGAGTCTTCGTCTTACGGCCAGGTCTGATGACTCTCGTTCTGTTTTTGTTTGTTGTTTGCTTGTCTTTTTACTAGGGCATTTGTAGGGGTGTCCCTTGTAATTTCCGTGTTTCATGACCATCACTCTGCTCTTATACCATGGCTAATCATTGATAGATTTACTTGTCTTTCACATTTTGTAATGATATGTCAAATTATACATTTTCAAAACCTCGAACTGGCCATTTCGATAGTACTTTGTGCAAAGCTGTGATTTTTGTGGTTTTTCCTCTATATAGTGTCGATAGACGACTGGGATCACTTCGACGTTACCATGGCAGCAAACTTCAAGGAGGACAAGAAATGTGTCGACTGTGGGAAAAAAGCTGGAGCAATGTACGATGTGAACGAAAAACAAATGCTATGTGATGAATGCGTAGAAAAGAAAGACTTCGCAATCAAAACTGGAAAAGAAGGCACGAAATGGTTTTGTGAAAAACACGCAGAAGCCATCAAATTCTACTGCGATTCGCATGATCTGGGAATCTGCCAGTCCTGCCAAACCGTCCGTCACCAACCGCCATGTGTCCTACACGACTTGGATGACATTGTCACTGAGAGAAAGACTACTCTGAGAGACATGGTCGTCATGGCAACAAAAGAGATAGCTGAATTAGAAAACCGTGAGCAGCATGCCAAGCAACAAGAAGTTGATGCGACCAATCACTTGATGTCAGTGGAAAGTGAAATAGAATTGTTCTTCGAAGAGATTATTCGTCGCGAGGACGCCAACTTACGGCGAGAAGAAGACATGATAAAACGGGAAGCAGAAGAAGAAATTTCTAAAGTTAATGAGAAAAAAGAACAGCGATTGCTAGAGAGTCGTAATAAAGCAAGAGCAAAGAGAGAAAAGGTAGCCAAAGCACAAGAGGAACTATCGATCTCACTTACAGATATACGTGAAGAGTGTACGAGGAAATTCGAACATTGTCACCATCAAATTAGGGAGAGTCAGCTCGCCATGAGAAAAGTTTTGAGTGACATTGAAACCCTTCTCCTCAGTAACAGACGGCTGATCGAGGGAGGGAAAGATCTCGTAAGGTCACTGAACCAGGCCGTTGGGTCAGCTGATGGGAGGAAGGAGAAGGAGAACCTTGAAGGCATCTCAAGCAAAGTGAAAACTGTCCGATTTGTGAAAAGTGAGCAAGGCAAGGGTTACAAGGGGAGAGTGGATTGGTGTTGCGGGACGTGGGAACTTAGCGACTCAATTGAAATTCCAGAGGATGTAAAACTCCCAATGATAGCTGGATGTATCAACGAGGAGGAGGTGGTCATTTCAGACAGGTCCTTTGACAACGTGCAAACATATGTGACAAATATCCGATCCAAAAAGACGGAGAAAGCGGCACAGAACGACAGTGGAACATGTATTGCTTCATGTACACTACTGGATGACAACACGATAGTCTGTGGCAAGTGGCTGCGAGGCTGTTCGGGACCAGTCTTGAGCAAGTGCATCTCACTGTACGACAGACAGTGGCAACTCCTTAGGCACCTGGAAATACCAACAGACAGGAAGACAGACTACGCCAGGGTAGAAGTTGCCGTCGATGTGAGTGGTATGCTCCTTGCTTGTGAGGTTGGTCAGTCTAATATCTACGTTATCGATTCGAAAAGTGGAAAGATTGAAAGCGTGATCACGTGCAAATCTGGGAATATGATCAGGATGCGTGGAGTTATGACGTGTGGGAAGATCATAGCTCGTCGTGCGCCATTCGATGACACATTGTTGGTAATCGATCGTCATGGAGATCAGACGGAGATAGAACATAATGATACAATCTGGTATGCGGCTATCGATCCTTTGACCGATAACCCTTACGTCGTGTGCTGCGATGCAGAGAGCAATTTATGTTCCATTGATCGTATGTTTTACGACGGTGAGGCGGGAGTAAGAGAATTGTCCCTGCCACTCTGTGAGGGATTGAATACAAGAAATGAAAGACTCTGGCATGTTGTGTCATCAGGACTCATCCTTACCTCTGATGGCAAACTCATTTGGTGTGATGGAAGAAACATCATGATCTATGAGAAAAAGTTTACATTATAAACATTAGCTTGATATCCTCAAAGTTGACAAATTCAGAGGATATTTCAATTGATGGGAGAAGAAAAATTTATCAAGAAGAGGAATTGGAGCATATTTTTTTTTTGCTCGCTCTGCCAATATTTGATGACTTCGATTTATAGATGGCATTTTGTCACACAAAACATTTGAATACTCTCCTAGAAGTTCAATTCAATTCAATTCATACATTTATTCAGTAATAAAAATCGTTTGGATATAAACATGTTTACAAAACGTAGCAGGTACAGTTCTGAGAAAGCTAGAGGCTTGTTAAAAAAGAATGTACAATCGAAGACAAATCATACACATATTGCAATTTAAACACTGAAATACCAAATGATTAAAGGAGCACAGAGAGAATAAAAACATATTAAATAAGCACAAAATTAAATTTTACAAAAATTACCGATAACACCGACATAGGGAACATAGAGAGAATAAAATACTAAGACAGAGGAGAAAACAAATAACTCCACATGAAGCAAAGCAAACAAAACAAAACGAGGTATAGAACGAGACTGCAAATATGCGTGTTAAAGTTCGAGAAAGCATTACCGATTGCAGCACATGTAAAATACATAATGAAAATGTAATTCAAATTTCCTATCTTAACTAAAAATGAGAAGAAGGCAAGAGTATATTGAATTTTTTTCTTGAAATTGTGCAGAGGCAGCTTTTTTAGATTTTTTTTTTATATTAGGTCCATGAAACCTTATCGACTGTTTGGGGGCACGAGTTGTTCGGAAACAAAATGGATAAATATTCGTTTGATGCCCTGTTTTCTTTTGTTTTTTGAGTGAATTTCATTACAACTTTGAAATTATCCATAAAAACAGATGGAATTTATTGTGAATAAAATTATACATAAAAAAACAGTCTTATACAAAACCAAATCAGACAGAGATAAGACGCCGAGGCGTCGAAATAGATCATGGGCATGCGCACGATAATGTGAGCCAGTACAAAGACGAATAATCTGCTTCTGTAATACCATTAGTCTCTTTAAAAGGTAGGCAGATGCCCGACCCCATATATGAGGTTACAGTAGTTATATGGTAAGGTAATATAGTGGTGTTGTATGGTGCATGCAGGGCATGTAATGGTAATATATTACGTAGCTTATGCATTACACCAATATTCATGCTTATCTTGCGGGAAATATATTGTTTAACCAATTAAATTGACATTGTCAACCTGTGAAATATACTCATTATTAAGTTTCAGTTTTATATCTGCAGAGGCAATTTTATTCTTCGTATTATACAACATATACTTAGTCTTTGATACATTGAGTTGCAATTTATTAGCTTGAAACCAGTTTGAAACCTTTTCTAACTCAGTATTTGCTACAGACAAAAGTCTTTCTAAGCTTGTATCTGCGAAAAAGATGGTGGCATCATCCGCGTAAAGTATCATTGTGAGTGACTTTGAGACTCTCGGGAGGTCATTGACAAAGATCAAAAAGAGAAGAGGTCCTAAAACACTTCCCTGGGGCCCCTATTGTAAGAGTAGATCCTTCTTGAAATAATTTTTTATAGATTCAGTGAGCTCTTTGTATGAATCATGGGTCTCGATTCGTTATCATGTGTCCCGCATTAGTTGTAATGTATCACACACTCCATATATCGACATTGACATGGAGGTACAGAGAGTACATATACTTGGACAGGACTGGTGTAAGGAGACAGTCTGACCTGCATGTAAAGACATAGGCATGACAGGCAAGACAAAAATGTCTTACAGTGGGTCATTCTTTCTTTTCAGATTTCGGGACATCGAAAATAAAGGTTTCTCAACCTTTCTTTAGGTTTCATTTCTACAATGTCATTCGAAAGTTATACGGTAGTACAGCTGTTACCGCTTGTATTGCTAGACAGTGTATACTAGTAATCAATTTCACAGTTACTTAGCCGTAGACGAAATACGTCCTATTCCATACCGGCAAAACTTTTGATTCTTGATGTGTAATAAAACTTTTTCTCGGGACTGAGGTTTAAGTGGAGGTTTATAATTCCACAATTGAAGCTTCTTGGCTTTATCTGAGCATGGATCTCAGCATATTTCTTTTGTCACCAGGTGGTTTTTCTGTTTTAGGTATTTGTGTATTCAGGTCACATCTGGGGATCTGGTGTTGATCAAACACGTGAATATTCATTCCATCATAATATCATTTTTCGTTCTCATGTCGTGATGCTTCATGGTTCGATCGATCCACCTGCCGTGCGGATGTAGTTCCCCACCAGAACTAAACATCACATTTTGTTCTCACCTCGAGAAGAATAGACAGCATTGTGTTGAGGTCAAACCTGTCAAAGGGCGAAACCAGTCCTACCAGCTTGAACCAATTTCAAACCAACGAAAGGTTACCTGAAAGGAAAGAGTGATATTTCATAAGCACAGCTGTGAAAATTTGATCAAAATCGGATAAAAATTGGAAGAGTCACGAAATGGTGAAATTTAGCTAATTTTTGCTAATTTGCCAAACGGTTTTGGTTGATTATGAATATGCAAATGAATGAACTGATGGCGTTTAAAACATTAACAAGAATCAGATTTGTCTGCTCTGAAAGTGTAAAACTTATTCTTACTCCTGCATGGCTGAAAGCTTCAAAATAATGATCATACAGATATATTAGGATTTGAGACTGGGACGTAATTGCGTTTGAACCAAAACAAAAACGAAAAAATGATGATTGCAAGATGTCAGGTAATGGCATTATCAACGCCATATTTGCGTCTGCATATCAGCTATGGTTAGTGAAAATTTGCAAAACTTAAAAAATGTCAGTACTTTTCTCATTTTAGTCCGATTTAGATCAAATTTGCACTATTGTACTTGATAAATGTTACTCTTTCTTTTCAAAGCAAGCCTCCAAACAATCTGGTCTGGAATTGCACTTTGATATTCATAGTATGGTCACAATGCTGGCTCCACATGAAAATGAGAAAAGCACCACAATCCGTCTTAAAAAACCGATTTTTCTATTCCCTCATTTTAACTCGCTGCATGCCTCATTACTTACCTGTTCATAGATTTGTGTGCAAAATTTGTGCACAGTTGACTCATTGGCAGGGAAAGGGTTAACACAACGAATGAAAGTTACTGAAGAGACATCATAGGAAGTCTGCACTTTTTAGGATGACGTCACAGAGTCTCCTCTTATCCCTTCTTACAAGATTTACTCACACTTGTTTGTTGGACACATTTTGTGCATATCTGTTACTTTTACTCATTTATATTATGTTATCATCATTATAGTTGTATTTACTATACTTCTTCATGTTAGAAATGAAGTTAAAGTATTTCTTCCCCACCCATGCTTTACTTAATTCATTTTACAGCCTTACATTTACATCACATCTGAACTATGGTATATACTTGTTCGGGGAAATACTCATCAATATTTTGATTGCAAAAATGTTAATCACTGTCACATTGAAATGCATTTCATATCTAATTCACGTATACTTGCATACGTTGATGCTGTTATATGGGTCATTCATTTAAGCAAACCACCATGTTTATGTGCAGAGAAAAGGAGACAGAGATTTAGAAAGAAAAAAAAAACCAGTGAGACAGCGAGAGAGAAAGTGAAAGAGAGAAAAGGTGTAAACCAGGTGACAATGTTATGTGTACAACAATTTACTGTGCCATCAATTACGAGTCATGAACTATTTTGTATGTCAGTAATTAACTACGCGTTGGGAGACACAGAAAATGGTTCCAGTCCGGGAGTGCCCTGTATATGTTGTTCCAAGTCTTCTTTGCAAGAATACGGCTCTTTTTCCATTGGATGTAATAGTTATTGATGGAAATATGATCCCCAATGGCTGACTATTGTTGAATCTCGAGCTCAATACAACATAATTATTTCCAATTTCATAAGATTATCTATTTACAGAAGTTTGATGCAGCCATGGGTATCGCCTATCATTGCAAATTTCCTCATGAAAGATCTAGGGCAGTAGATAGTGGCTACAGTACCATTAGAAGCCAAACATAATAGTTCTGAACACTTGCGGAGAGTTGCGGATATTTTCGGATAGTTACTGATAGTTACAGATTCTTATAAATAATATGGACAATATGGTTTTCTGTGACGATCCCTGCTAAGTCAGTGTATCATGACAGCAAGGTTATCACATATTGGACTGCCTTACATTGTACACTGGGGAAAACTGAAATTTGATTACGTACAAGTTGTGAAAAAATGTCGTATTCCTTTAATTTGCTTTACAGTAATAAAAGATATATGAAATTTTGAACTTGAAGTTTAAATTCTATTTGGGCAACTCAAATATGAATAAACGTCATAAATGTAAAGAATACATAACATAATCATACCACACATAAAATACAGTATGGATCGATAAATGAAACATAAGAGTAAGAAAATATTACATACAGTCATGGAATAGACAAACTGTGGTTACGCTGACGTTATGCGGCGATATTCATGACTTATTGGGTTATTGTAAGTACGATATATAATATATATATATATATATATACATATATATATATAAATACATAAATATATAAATATATAAAAATATGTATATACATATATATACATATATACATAATATGTATATACATATATATTTATATATATAATATTGACAGCAAATCTTGCACATATAGACGTGGCTTGTGTTGGGTAGCACCCCTTTAATCATCAAGCTTTCGGGCGAAATGTCCTTCTTCAGGATCTACACATTCAATGACAACAACGTATAAACAAAATCAACCTAGGTGTAAAATCATACTAAACTGAACTAACCTTATTTTTATTATACATTTCAAAATATACTCAACATAAAACATACCTCAATTCAACGCATTTTATAACAGAAAACAAACCAACATACTATTACTAAATACAATCTCAAAACAAAACTTACTGTGTTGGTGCTGAGTGTGGTCTTGTGCTTGTAATGTTGTCTGTGTGAAAGTTATAGTCGAGTGTATCTTATATGTGTTTGTGTATATGAGGGGGGGGGGGCGTTTCTGTACGAAGGCTCGTTCTCATTTAATCAATCATAAACTACCAATACTCAATTTTTCCCCATCCAACAATATAAAAGAAAAACTTCCAAATTACAATTACATTATTAATACACTTCTTATAATACATACGAACATACACATCCGCATACCTAAATAATTCATACACATAAATCTATTTATACAAATGCTGTACTTACATACCTACACCCACATTTCTTTAACAGCAATTCAACCTTCCCAAAAATACATATACCATTATTACATTACCTATTATATATCTACCTACATTTACATCAATCACTACTTACAATTCTATCCAACTAAGTATTATTCTAACCATCTCAAACAATAACATATTTATTATATACTAGCATTCAAATAATCTAACAATTATTCTAATCATCTCATAATATGACATATTTTTATACACCAACATTCAATTAATCTCTTCTCATACATCTATTCAATACTTCCCAATAATTCAAATAATCAGCTACAAAACATAATATATACATACTTACATTTATAATTTCTACAATTACTCGTACATATCAATTCAAGATGCAAGATTTGCTGTCAATAGATTTACTGTCCTTGCACCGCCCGCCATGTTGTGCTTAAGTCCTTTGATGTTCGATATATATATATATATATATATATATATATATATATATATATAATATATATATATGATATATATAATATAATATATATATATATATATATATATATATAATGTATATATATATAATATATATATATAGGGTCAGAATTTTGAACGATGTACAATTGAGCCAAAACAATGCAAAATTTAAAAAGCAGGAAATTCTCCAAATCATTCATCTTACCTGAAAGAGTATAACTCAAGCTTTAATATGAACCCAATTATACTAGGATTTTCCCAGAGGAACAAGTTTTTATTCACCGCTGAAGTTTACCATGTCCAGAGCAGCGAACGTCCGTGAGGAATAGTACTGCACATACATTTGAATACCATTTAACATAGTTTCCAAAGATCTGATTCAGTTCAAAATCCTAACGAAATATCTTAAGGGACATGTGTACGTGATTGCAGAATATTAAGCTTGTACTCTTTACCTGTACGTAATGGTAGACAACTGATGATTTAACTAAATTCGTCATTTCTGTGGAAATATTGCTCTTCCGCTAAACACTTTCTTAACTTTACGCGCATTTTACAGAAACTCAATATTTTCACCTCTTATTTCACTATCCCATACTTTAATCCTCACTCCCAAATAATAATATACCTTTTTAAGATGTATCTCATCTGGGCAGTCTCTATAACCCAACAAACATAGCATAGTTTTCATCACGGAGGTTCGCATGTAGCTCACGGACGTTCGGAACAAACAAGATATTGAACAATGCAGCTCTCTTGAGTTGGAAACGCATTCTACTCACAACAAACAGCAATTTCATGTCGAGAACAAACTCCTCTGCAAAATCCTGAATAGATATTACCAATTCTCAATTATATAAGCTTGTTTATCTTCTCATACTGAGGAATCAAAGAAAACAATTTTTCCATCTCTCGTAAATGAACGTACAAACGTACGTGTAATCTAAGTGACGTAGTCCATCCTTGAGAACGAATATATTATCAAAATTTCGTTATCATGAAGTAAATATTCAGGTCCTAACCTTGTTATATAAAGTCTACAATGCAAAATTTACTTTTTATATAACGAACATGATCACAGCTAAAATTATGACAAAGAATTAATATAGAAAAACAACAGAAATGTGCTCCGTTATAGAAATACGAAGTTTAGCTGGGGAGGGCAAACGAATACGTTAGGAAGAAATCCCTCTGTGTTTGCTCCTTGTGTTACACACTGTTACCGAGGAGAATTTGTGTTATTATATTAGTCAGAAATGATAATAGGTTCGATACTGCGAAGTTTCGTCATAACAAGACACAATAAGTCCATATATCTTGGATGGATGTTTGTGACTTCGATATTATACAATATGGTTTGTTATAACAAACCTTTTGTAGCGCGTCATTTCGGGGGCTCGTTATTCATACAGTTTGTCAATACGAAAATTGATAGAGTTCGTATAATTATGAAGCTTTTTTATTCGGTAAATGATAGGAATCTCCGAAGGTTAACCAAAAGGCTTATTAATTGGAATATGAAAAATTCTAACCAAAAGGCTTATTAATTGGAACATGAAAAATTATGTTTGCTTATCCAAATGTGGAGAAACAAGTTAACAACTAAAATCCTCCAATTTCAAAACCTCATAATAACCGTTTTCACCTAAACGAATATCAGGCCCATTCCACTTTTAGAAGAGCGGACCTAAAAATAATGATCCTTAATATCTATTTTTCGAAGAACATTTCCAATAACAAACCTTTGGACATCGGAGTAACGAATCTTTGGAAGAGCGAACGTATCAAAGTGCAACCTTAAACCTATTCTTAATCATTACTTTTTTTAACATGTGTTTTCAAAGTAAGCACAAAAGCACAAACATATTGACAATCTCTCTGTCTCTTAAATGTAAAATGAAAGAAAAAATCTTGGAAAAAATTACAAATGAATATTGCTTTTCATTGATGAGTATAAAACAACACCATGTGATGATAAGCGGAGGAATTGTGTGTTTTCATCAGACAATAATTGTATACTGCATGATTTTTGTTCGCTTGTGACGGCATTTCGATGAATAAAAAACATAAACAAACAAACAAAAACTTCTCCATGGGAATTTGGTATAACGGGAGTGCACTGGCAATTCTTTTCTCTGTGTGTTGGAGCTCGATCCCTTCTCTGTTTCTCAGTCATTTTCATTCAACTGCTTCCACGTCCTTTTGAAACTTTTCCGTTTCTTATTCAACACATGCTCATTACAGACTTCTTCCGTCATTATCCTGAATGTGATTGCGTAGCACTTTTCGGATTTGTTTTGGTTTGTTTTGTTTTGTTTTTGTTTTCTGTTTGGTCGCAGCATGTTCAGACTGTTGAGGGAATGAGAGAAAAATCGTCATGAAGAGAAAAATAAGAATGAATTAAGGCATTTAATATCATGACAATTACAGCGAACGTCCGTTATGGAGACCAAAACTGGATGTGTTCTGTTTGAGACGGCAGCTACCATACTCAAAAGATAAACACTTAGAGCACCTGTCACTAAAAAGTGGCACTGATCCTCTTTCTCCTACTATGTAATCCACTGACTTATTCAACCAACGAACATCCGTGAAAAAAAACGTTTTCCGTTTGTTATTACAGGTAAATTGAGTGCTGAACGCTATTCACTTTCGGGTATGAGCGGCTCGGTGATTTGGTAATATTTTCAACTAACATTAATCTTATGTGCAGTGATATATTTGTAATTGTCAGAAATTTCCTTTCTCGGACAGAACGTCCGTGAGCGAAACTTTCAGAACCTGTAACAGTACAAATTGTCTCCAGAACCTCATTAGAAAGAAATTTAAACGCACAGAAATTACAGATTACGCAAAATTCCATTTTCCTATAACTTTGTTTTAAGTGTTTAGCTGTTTTTTGTATAATTAGAGGGAAAACAAGCGTAAAATTGTGAGTAAATTTTCAATTGTTTGTTCATCATGATCACATAACGCCTTAACAATTCTGAAATTACTGCTCTAAACTCATTTTCTACTTTGTAAAACTGTATTTGTCGCTATTCGAGCCAAAAGTTTTAAAGAATACAGGACACTGTCGGGACAAGTTATCCCCATCGGAGGGATTGCATACGTCACGGACGTTCTCTGGAATTATCACGGACGTTCGTTCTACTACTAGGGTCATGTTCCAGGACGGATAACTAATCGGCAGAGAGTACCTAGCCTTCGTAACTCTTTCAAAAATTTGAAAAGGTATTGTCAATGCAAATTATAAGAAATTTGACATCCTTACAACATATGTATTGCTCAGAGGGGGATCAGGAAGTGAATTTTCAGAGAAAATATTAATTATTTGCTTGGTTTTTGGTGAATTGCATGGTCCAAAAACTGCGGACGAACCTCAGTCCGCTCCAAAAATGGCATGCAGCTCCTCGGCTATAGAGGCAAAGGTAAAATGCACCTTCGCCATCAAAGCAAGATGGTGTCCCACTCGAAAACGTTTTAATCATCACGGACGTTCTTTTTTCTTGGAGGTTCGTCTAAAAATATAATATCGGTTCCTATTTGACAAAGGATGGACAGAAATTCAAAACAAACATATTATCGTGTTGCTAGATCTTAGTTGATTACGACTCAGAACAATATCGCCAATAACGTTTCATGGGTTACGATCTTTATTAGAAAATAGCGGAGGCACGTCCGTGACGAAAACTGAGTATAATTTTGCATACAAGAATATTACGTCCCATGTACAGCCAGTAGACGTACAATTTTTGCAGGATATGTTCATTAGGTGGAACACCAAATTTTCGTATACGTTGCAGTTGGGACAACAAAGTAGAATTTGCAGCAGCGATAGAAATAAAAGCATCACGGACGTTCGTCTGTTTAGGACTTTGATATTTTAATTGTTCTCTGCAATTTTATACGTGCTCATAAAGTTCTTATAATTTTGTGGTACATACCCATGATATGTCAGATCCAGAACATGGTCAGATATTAGATGCCACGTACAATTAAAAATGCACATCATCAGTTTGAAAAACAAAATTTTTTGTGAAAATAGCGTTTTTACCGTATTTTTACGCTTTAAGTCCTTGTGAAATGAAAAATATCAGGCAAAAGTCAACCAAACCATATATTTCCTGAAAGGAAATTTACCAATCTTTGAGATGACATGAAAAAATCTGGTTTCTTAGATCATCCTGGCGTGTTCTAAGGGAAAGACTGTCATAAGGTACGAAAATTGGCAATTGTACATCGTTCAAAATTCTCACCCATCGTTATATATATATATATATATATATATATATATATATATATATATATAAATGTAATACACATTCCATGGAGCGTAAAGTGGGTAAGACTATAGAGAAATACTAAATTCGTTCTCATTTTGTATAGTTATCGATGTCCCACACCTTCCCCGGCCAGAAAAGTGAATAAAATGCTGTCACTCCATCCCCTACCCAAAATATTGCCTTTTTCGAAAAAAAAAAATATACATTCAAAGAGTGCAAGAAAAAAAGTTCAGCACAAAGGGTCAACCGATGTCATGCGTATTTGGGTGCCCCCTAAAATGACCATTTGTGGGAGAAATTTCATAATCTTTCACCATGCGGTTCTGCCCATAGAGATGTATACTAATAATATACTAGAGCGCGGACTGCGTGTGGCGCGTACGTAGTGCTCGTGTGCCGAGATGAAGAGGCCGCGCGCCATCTTTGTCCGGGCAAAAACAAACATCGCGTCCGGGCAGCGCAGTAGTGGTGGACACGTGAACACGTACACAAAGCGCTCAAATACGTATTGGCTTTCAGCAAGAAGATGAGGGGGTCGGAGATGAGAGAAGGAAACAACTCAAAAATTTAAGTTGCTAGCAATCTCTTATTATGAGTAGTAAAGAAAATGAAAATTAAACAAAATTCTACTTTATTCTCAACGAGGTAATACTTTCAAGCCGACCAACGCGACCATGGTCCATGCAATACAAAGGGTTCTCTTGGTCTCTAGACATACACTCCAGCCGGGTGCCCCTTGTGATACAGTATACTGCGTCAATTTCTGTATATATATATGGGTGAAAACGTTGAACGATGTACAATTGGCCTTTTTCGGGCTTTGCGATATTCAAACCCTTGTAAAATTGTCACATGGGGGTGTTTTTCATAGTTTTAGGTATCATTTGGTAGGGGAGGGTTGTGCCTTTCAGAAAATATATACTTTGTATTGTTGTTACTGCATTTCCTTAAAAAATAATGCCTTAAAGCTGAAAAAATTGACAAAAATGCATATTTTATGAAAAAAATCCCAGAATCACACGTCGCAATCTTTGTTCTAATCCAATTCTACAGCTTTGTTTTTCCTTGTGAGTAAGCCCACATACTTCAACTATTTAATCAAGTACTTCTGCCATGAACTTGTGTATTATTTATCTTATCAGGAACTTTTGAGTTCACTCATGTCTGAAAAAGTACGTCTCTGAATGAATTATCTTTTCCTTGACGCAAAAAATTCAGGATGAATATGAAAACATGTAAGGCTATATTTATTTAGCGTCTTATTCATACTACCATTCCATGAAAATTTGTGAGTGAGCCATATAAAATAATCGCGTGGTGGCTCATTAAAGAAAATCATACTGAATAACCATCAGAGACGTTCGATTGGTTAATGGTGTCATTAATGAAAGTGGATTATGCTTGAGATAAAAACTGGCGATCAGTATGTCAGTGTGAGCCAGGCAACTATGATGATTGGCAACTTCAGTAGCATACTGTCCACAAAAAAAGTGTTCTGGTTGAAAACCCACTTTGGCGAATGTCTCTGATCAAAACGAATGTCCCTGATTGGAAATCTCTGAAGGGATATTCCTTCATCTGACACTTACGCACTGCATGATACTTTATTTGCGTGCTTATTTTACGCACTGACGCGCCATCCTGGAATCGAGTCGGAACAATTCAACAACGGAAATGCCGACAAATCTGAAAATGTGAGTAATAACAAAAACTTAGCTGGTGTTTGTGCCGATTTATAAGAGTTATTATTCTGTAGATTTGCCAATTAGTATCATTTGTGAAATTATGTATTGTAATCTTTGGATTAGAAATGAATGAAAGAAGGATAGACAGTAAAATAGTAAGAATCTGCGTGAAGATCAAAGACCGCACGTCTCTGAGCAAAATGAAAAACGTCTCTGATAATTACTGTCTCATGAAATAAAGACATCCACTGTACAAATTATGAGAACATTAAAGTAAAATTAGCTCTGGATGGGTGCGGTTAGTGTAATAGGAACAAGTAGAACACACTTTACACGGGTGTGTTATGATATTAAGAAAAATGAAGCTTCCTGAAAGATGTTGAAAATATGTAGAAGAGTTTCAAATTTAAGGTTTTCTGTTGATTGAGCAAGTTTAAACACATTGCCTGGACAGAAACTATGTTTTATGACTAGTAATAGGTCAACAGTCTATAATTATAATGTAGTAGCCACTTTAAATTACGTATGTTTTGTGAGAGAAGCAGAAATGTAAGAAAAACGGTTTGAGTCAGGGACGTTCTCTGAACAAGTAGGATCTGTTCTCAAACCAATATTAATGACCCATCATGGCGAATTGCTGCCTACGTTTGTAGCACATAGGTTCCTCAATCCAAATATAGTGCCAATATCTTATAAAAATAAAACCCATTAAGTACTGATAAGCAAAGATGTTTACGTCAGAGACGTTATACGGGACGTTTTACGTAATTTCAATTACTACAATTAGGAGTAGATCTTTAATTATTCCACAGTAGATGACCCTCGTATACATACATTATTGTAGGTAATTTGCGCAATCTACAAACAATGTTGATTTTATAATTTTGATCAGAGACGTTCATTTGTGCATGCATTGTTCTTCCAGTGTATGGCAAGTTAACTTTAATATCATTTTAATTCATTTTTTTTTCTTACAGCAAGATGGGAAGACCAGATGGATTTTAAACACTCCGAATATTAGAATTTCTTCCTGTTAGGATCTTTAGTTTCAGTCATGTTCATGCGACCTACAAGTTCAAGGCCACGGCCGTGGTACTGGCAAGACCGGACGGATATCTTGGAAGTGCCTTCCGTTTAAAAAATAATGACTATCCCAACTCCGGTTTCAGGTAGCAAGCGACACAGTCGGTACTATGCACTGATTGAGGACATTGAGATACAAAATGGAGGAGAAATTCAGTTCAATGTTATAATGCGGACTCTGTTTTTAATGCACATCACTGCGTTTCCTTCTGAGCCTGTGAAATTTGAGGCTTACACGCTAGAAGTAAAGGTTCAATTTGCACCCAATTTGAAACAATGGCAGCACATCTGCGGGGCACACTTGCACCTTTAATTATGCTTAATTGCACCCTTACTTAACTGCCTTTTTGAATTTTTGCTCATTTCTGCAAACAAGTTCTTGTATAGTGGATAAAAATATGCACATGAGTGAGCTAACCATGTCATAACTTCACAATTTTCCATTGATTGTGTACAAAAAATAACGAAAATTAAATGTTTCTGGCATTGAAATCTGAAACATGATGCTATTCCTGGTTGATTACCTTCGGAATAGTGATCACTTAGATATACCCGGATTTAAGCCTAGGGCATAATTATGTTTGAATGAAAAACTGGAAATTTCAAAATGTCATGTACAAATGTTAAGGCAAGTTGTGAGGGGATGACATGCTCACTTTGTCATTTGCAGATTCATAATGACCATTCAAAAACTGTTTACTGAAAAACTAGGGAAACTTCAAAATGTCATAACTTCTTCATATTTGTTGAGCCCATAAGATTTTCTTTCTTATACATTTGGGCTGAATTTCCCCTTTAATGAAGCTTTTTCCTTTAGAAGTAAGGTGAAATAGTCTAGTAATATTTTTGAGGTTTGTAAGCCAAATATATGAGTAAAGGAAAAATACCAACGTCTGTGATGAAACAGGAAAACGTCTACACTGCAAAAAGTCCGGTGTTAAATATGAAACACCGAACTGGTGTTAAATTTCCGGTGCTCATTCATGGTGTTAGATTAACACCTCCGGGTGTCATTTCAAAATACAAAATTGTGTTTTTTTTTAATACTAGTAGTTTCTTAGGGACTGAATTTCTTGTTAATTCTGAACAAGACGATGAAGAATTTTCCGATAAAGTACTTGATTTTTGAAAAAAAAGTGTAAACACATTTACACAGTAACACCAGTTGGTGTGGTCTCCTGTTGAAGCTGGACGGGTGTTATACCATTGAAATTAACACCACCAATATCAAATCAACACCATGCGGTGTCATTAATGAATTAACTCTAGCGCAGTGTCAAAAATATCACCAGCCACAGTGTCAAATTAACACCACGAAGTGCTAAGTGAACACTTTTTAACACCGTCACAATACATATTCTACACCTGTGGATGTGGTCCTTTATTGAAGCTTGATCGGTGTTAGATTTAACACCCATGGTGTTAAATCTAGCACCGATGTTTTTACAGTGTATTAAGAATTTCCCTTACCTAGTTTCCTCTAAAACACTATGTATCGCCTTTGAGTTGAAGGAAGAAGGATTAATAATCCCCTAACGATGTGACAGATAAAATGTGATATTGTTATGCTATCATTGTCAACCTCTTGAAAGAGCTTTTCAGTTCACTTTTGGTCAACAAACAGTTGGTATACCACACCGTTGATATACTTTTGAGTTTGGGTTGTGGCAAGTGCATTACATTGTTAACAATTTATATCTGCCATAGTGTACAAAAAATGTGCAGCGAAATTTGATGCTTCTAGGATGAGCAAAGGTTAATCACAGCTTTCTGAGACAACATCATAACAGTGGCCAAGGTACGGTCCCTAATAAAAATCTGAATTGGCCTGACATACTCATACAATCATATTTTAGGCTTATAAGGGGTCAAACCAAATTAGTATCAATAAATTCGTGTTTACCTTTGTTATAGATTTGGACTACATTTGAAAGCAAACATACAAAATTGATAGCGTGTGGGCACACCTGCATATTGTACACCTGAAGGTAAAATGCAAAGTAGTGGTCATCATTAACAAAAACAATTCTTGACATTTAGGCCAAAGAAAATGATTTCTCTATGAATGTGGAATGTCGAGTTACGAGCATCTTCTAAAATAGGGAGTTTGATGTTTAAGTTTAGTGATAACTAACAGCCGAAACGTCCCTGATGGAAAAGCAAATGTCTCTTATATAAACAAGTTATTAGGTAAAGTAGTTGAAATTGAAAGTTTTTCATGTAATTTTGTTGTGTGTCATTCAAAAGTGTTGTAAAGATCTAAATAGTATATCAAGAACAGGCTTGTTGTTGATTTTTGGTGCAGAAAATCTCTTACAATTTCGAGATTTGTAGTTACAATCAGTTAGTATGAAAAATAATTAGGTGATCCGAGTATCCTCTCGGATCACCTTCTGTTTCTGTACGGATTCTTTCTTCTTTCTTTATTTCTCCCCAAAAGTTGTGCAGAGGTTAGCTCAGAAAGTGCTATGTCTATCAAGTTCAAACTTATACCATGTATGTATCGTGTCGCAAAGATGACAGATCTAGTAAAATCATAGTGATCAGTCGACCGTGACGTCACTATGACGTCATTATATGAAACACATTCTCAATCATATCTCATTAATTGAATGAAAATTTTCAATGAAATTTACGTCACATCAAGTCAAGCGCATTGTACTCATTATTCTCAAAATTAATCTATATCTTAAAATGTGCGCTACGCGCGCGTTAAAATATTTGTATGCTCCAATCGAGCTCAAAATTTTTTTGCACACGTTTCAGACCATTTGGAGCATTTTCTGAAAAATTGAAAAAATCGGACGGACGCGTACGCGCGCGCGCATATACGCACGCACAGCTCATATGCAATAGAAATTTCCCATTTTTTCACTTTGATCGGATGTCTGAAATGTCAAGGAATATTTCTACCAAGTTTCAAGTAAATCCGACTCAATATGACGTCATACGGGCACGTCAAAGTTGAAATTCCTCGCGCGCGTCAATGGCGTTATACAGTGCAACTATGCCAAAAAACCGCCAATTTTAAATCCGATTTTACTCGTCAGGATGGACGGTGACCCCCCATTTTCTTTACATATTCTGAAAGCTGATGAGTTGTACATGTCATGTCATGGGTTAGCGATGCTGGCAAAATGATGAAAAGATATCAAATTTCTTAATAAAATAAAAAAAGTAAATTTTCAAAATGACGTCATCAAATGTCAAGTTTACTCGAGAGTATCTCACTAATCCTTTGCCAATTTTCACCCAGATTTCAGTATGATGTAGTTTATTTAATGTTCTTTCAAACGTAAATTTACAAAATTTTGATTGGATGACGGTAGCACCTCATAAAATGGATTGAAAGTAATCTTGACAAATTTGACCAGCTTACGTGTTATCTCTATGGGAGTGCAGTTTTTCTGGAAATGAAAATTGACATGACTATCTTTATCGAGCACTAGCTCACTTACCCTTCAGTGAATTTCTCCCAGATATTAATATGTTGTAGCTGAGACTTTGCGCTATCGTTAAAGCGTCCTCCGTATTTTCATACGACGTCAAAATTACGTCCAAAAACCTGGCTAAAATTAAAGCTTAGCTTCGATGTATTTTCATATTTCTTTCTTTTTGCAACTTTCTTTGCAATAATTCAAGAAAAACAGCTCCTATCATCCCCATATACTGCACATGTTTAGTTCATGTCTCGCACATCATTTCCTAAGATAACAACTACTTGATAGGACACCATCTTGGGTATGTAAATTAGGGTCAAAGGTCATAAATGTTTCATCCGCAGAATTTTTTTTTTTTTTTTTTTTTTTTTTTTTTTTTACGTAACGCCTGACGCAGAGCATTATTTGACTGGGGCCTTACAACTTGGGAAGAAATACTTTGGATGCAGAGAGTATTGTTGGAGTATTGGTAGAGCCCCCTAACCTAGCATATTTTATTTTTGTGACATGAATAGAATTTCTGTGATTAAAAATGTGTATGTCTACTTTTTTTTTTGGGGGGGGGGGGTAAAATGGAGTGTCATGGACTGCTTCGATTTAGATATTGAATCAGCTGAGTGTAAACTTTGTATTTCATTGTGTGAGATTCGGCTACGCTAGACATGCCTGTGGTCAGAAGTAGACCCAGGCTTACGACTTAGAAGTTTGAAAGACGATATACACTCCAAAGTTTTATCAATTTCGTAAGAAAGAGAAAAAAAATCCCTGCAGAACAGTGTAAAAGTGATTGAAACTGGATAAGAAATAAAGAAGTTATGACGTTCGGAAATTTCTGAAAGCATTTCTTGACCAGTTGTTATGATATTCAAATCAGCAAGTTGATGATGTCATGTTCTTACAATTTCTTATTCATTTTATACACAGAAATTACAAAAATCTCATATTTCAGGTGTATACATAATATGAAACTTGTCTTAAAACCACTCAAAATAAAAAAGCAAAATGTTTCTTGTGATATTTTTGGTATGGGAAGGATCTCTGAAATATTGCATGAATCTTTGAATGGGATGATAGTATGATTGGTATGATGTGGTTGCCGTTAGGATGGCAGCTCTGTGCAGGTGTCCACAATGACAGGTTTCCATGTAAAACTCTTCCCAAGCCTGGTAGACTGTTCTTTACTGTTTTAAGTTCTTCTCATTAAGGAACAATGGAGAACAAATTTTTGAGTACGAAAGAAAACTTTGTCTAAGGTGAGCAATGTTGGATTGAGCGAAATAAACAGAGAAACAAATCTATGATTTACATAAATATTATTTTTGTAGTGGTGTTCAATAAGAGTCATAATGGTGAAAAGCGTAAGGACCACTTTGTAGTTCCAATATCATACCCCCAATTAGTCAACAATCCTGCCGGATAGAAATAGTCTAGCGCCATCTGTAGGGTATGTACATCGTAGAAACGTTTCGTCGTCTCCGAGATGTTTGCCGTTATCATCGTGGATATATATTTTTTTTCTCTCTCTCTCTCTCTCTCTCCCTTAAATATTGGTTTGTGGGTGAATTTTCTGACTGGGTTGAGAGTCGTCTCTTGAAGATACAGCATAGAAGTAAGGTAAATGTAAGGTAAAATATCAGATTTCACATTTTTTTTTCTTTCTTTTCTCCATGTCAGGCCTACCACGTGGTGTCCAGTGGAACATTCAGGATGACTCTTTCTGTTTTCTCTTTCTCCTACTTCTGCCCCTCCTGTTTCTTTTCCATCTTTCCCTTCTTATTTCAACTCTATCTACCTGGATTTCTTCTCTTCTGTCTTACTCTGCCCATCCCTCCATGATGGAAACATCAGTGAAAGTTTCTTGAATAGCGCCATCTTCGCAGTGATTTGTTGTTGCTGTTGTTGTTCTCATTCTTATTTTCAGGTCGACATCAGAACAGGAGCGATTCAAATCACGTCAGCGGTATGTCTGTCATCCATTTCAATTCTGAAACATGTTTTACAAATGATGGCAATGATCGTGTTTACGCATCGTTCTGTCTGTGCTTTTGTTTTGATGATGGCGGGAGGGGATGAGAGTAGGGGGAAGAGTTTAGTAGGGAAGCTCCTCGTGGTTTGATCGTGTCAGATGCCCCTGTTACTAATTTACAAGTTGTTAATGCTACACTAGCAAAATTTGTTTCTTTGTTTTGTTTTGTTTTTTATTAATGCTGCCTTTGTGTGAGTAATTACAATCAGAAATTGCATTGTTTTTAAGTAAAGACAAAATCAATTTAAAAAAAGATACCCAGCTTTACACATTTGTTTTTGATAGCATTTTTTCATAACAACATTTTTACTTTATCTACAGAATGCTGAATAACGTCACCTAACTACTGTAAACACGAAAGCCACAGTGCGTTAAGTCGAAGTCGCACAAGCGAAAAAAGGGTGATATGTGCGAAAATATAATGAACTGTATTGACAAAGCAGAGGCGAACACAAATTTTACTCTGAAAGGATGGAACAGCGATTCAGGTGGCTTACTGGTCGTAGACGCTCAAGCAAGACATTGGAAGCCACCCTCCCTGGTTCTGGAGAATAATTTTCAGAGAAGATGAAACAGCAGGGTCTTGTAAAGAAGTTAAGGCAGAGAACATTAAACTTCGGTACAGGTTATCATTTTTTTTTCTTGTTTTTTTAAACAAAACAATAAGAAACACATACATTTTGATAAGCATGTTGTACCTATACTTTAACGATTTGCTTATGGTTAAAAAAATAAAAAACTGGAGACAAGCCTATGCAAGGAGCAGAGCAAACAAACTCGATAGGTTGAATAAACTGTAATTCGAGTTTAATGGCATGTGAATAACGAGAACTAATAGTCAACGCATCAAAAAAGTTGCATAGAATTGAATTCATCATGCAATAGAGAGAAAAAGAAAAGATGATACTAGTGTATCACAATTATCGATGGATTCTTTTTAAAAAAAGACAGACAGACAGACAGACAGACGGAGAGAGAAAAGAGAAAAGTTCGTATGTATATAAGATTGGAAAACTGAACAGGTGGCTGGCTACACTATAAGGAGAAATGATCACATTTATTTTCGTAAGTGACATATGATATATATATATATATTTTCAGATATCTAGTCCTGATGTTCTAGACAGCATTGAAACTAAGGAGAAGACAATGTGGCCAAAAGGTGTTTGACCGTTGGCGTCATGATGTTCGCAACCAACATTGGCAAAAACAAATTTTCCCACAAGACAAGAGGGCGATATTCCCGCCTAGCGCCCCGGACCGCCTTCCCACATAGTACAACCATGTGAAACTCATTTCATGGAATTGGCCTTGATCCACCCGAGATTTTCGTTCAATTTAGGCTAAATAGGAAAAGCAGATTTAATTGGCGGCACTCTCACCTCCAAAGAGGTCATTTGAAGTCAACTTGACACAAATGAGGTCAAGAGGTCAATCTGACGTCATGGTCTTTGGCCTTGATTCTACTTGTTGAGGGAGATATCGGTCATGGGATGTCGCTATTTTCTTTCTCCTCAAAACAACAACAGCATGACTTCGTAATGCTGGGAAAAGCGTTTGCTTTGTCTCCTAGAAAAGTTTCAATTTACTGCAATGAATTTCATCAGATCATACCTACCCCTTGCAATGCCCACTGGAAATGAAACCAAAGTCTAACCGGGCTGTAAAATGAGCATTAATATGAATACATTTACGGCTCCTTATTCATAATGAAACTTTTGTTTGTTTTATGCAGATATTTTATATCAGCGGAATCACCCGAGAGAAGAATAAAAAATCCTGTGTAATACTATATAAACATTTGGTTTTACAGTTTGCAATTTTCTTTGCAATTCTGTGAACATGAAACTGTCATCTCTGTGGAGATGTGTTTGATGCTCATATTTGTGTGTGACTTTTTTTAAGGATATACAGAAAGAACAATTATATCTTTCTCTTCACCCCCTTCTCTCTCTCCCTTTCTTTCTTTAGGCCCTATAAGGTATCCGAGTTTCATTAGAAATATATTTTGCCAAAACATCGAATCAGCATATCTGAATTTACTCCTCCAGAAGGTTTGAATAGGCCTACGTAGTGTTGCAACTGCACTGTTACATCCAAGCAGTACAGTATATTCAATAACTTTGTTCAATTGACTTTGTGTTACATCTTTTAATGAAAAAAAAAATATGCAAAAAATCAATCAATCGATTAATCAATCGATCAATCAATCAATCAATCAATCAATCAATCAACCACCCAACCAAACAATTATTATTATACATAGGGAGCCTACTATATATCCGTCACATGTCAACGGAATGTGTATTTTTGTTAGAAGGGGAAGAAGGCATGAAGTTCTATTCATATTTTCCTTGTGAAAGTTTACTAATCTTACATAACAAATTTATATATATTTCCGATCAAGACAGGGCACAGGAGAAATACATTATAATAATAAAATATTGAATCGTTCCTTTTTTCGTTGAATCCAGTTTTGGATCTAACGGATGTAAGGAGATGGCACCATGAAGAAATGGATAATAGGGGGAATCTCAGAATTCATCTCATCTTTTGTGCAATGAACTTTTGTATTGTGTATCTGGATCTGTAGTGAATTTTGTATTCGTATCATTCCTGCTACAGAGCTGCTTCGTTTCTTTTAATTGCGGTTCCTGTCCAACCTTATGATATTGCAATATCACACATCCATGTTTTGTGGTCATAGCAACACTTTTGTATCTGAGACTAATGAAAAGGTGAATATATTTGTCACATGATCAAACAACGAATCTGCTGGACAGTGACGTCATAATCACGTACATTATTAGAAGTACAGCTGTATTCTGAAGACTGAAGTCGGTCGTGTCGCTTGCCGGCTGACCCATGATAATTCGGTATGGTCGAAACGTGACTTTCTTAATTTCTCCCCTACCCCCCCCCCACCCCTTTACACCTCTCTTTCCATCCCCCTCTTTACCCCACCCCCTTTGTTGTTTGTCTGTTTTTGTTTGTTTTTATTGTTCCCTATTCTACGTTTTAACAAATAAACCACAAACATAACCAAAAAAATGGTTGCTTGTCGAATACGGCAATTAAGACAATTGAACATGTGAAATATGAGGAATCTACATAAAAGCATTTCCTTGTATAGGGTGTAGATTCCCAGATGCTGATAAGAGATGAATTCTTGCATAAAAATTCATAATTAAAAGGCATGACAATTTATGAAGTAGAGAATTACAGACATCAAAGAATATAAAAAAGAAAAGAAAGGAATGTCCTCAACACAAAACTTCTAGAGAGTGAGGTGATCACCCGAGAGAGGCACAAGGCAGATACAATCACAGGTATACAAAGTTAAGCACATAGAAAGCCCAAGTGGATGAAAGGAATCGCTGTATGGGTATGAATTCAGGAAAAATTAATTTAAGTTTACGCATAAATTAGTCAAGAGATTGAGATTGGATGGTTACTCTACCCAGGTCATTTCAGAAGTTACTTCCTGTGGTAGCTATTGTTTTTAGAGCAGGTGCAGCCGTACAGGAGAAAGATGAAAAGAATGTTACACGCGGACTGTAGTAAAGCTGAGTAAAGTCAAACCACCAGTGAGTCAAACTCGGTAGCGCATGGGGACTCATAGCTCCATGCTCCATTCTCTACAAGTATTTCCTTCCATTACAAAATAAGAACGTTTTTCGAATGGGCCTATACATGTATATAGTTCATCAAACGGCTTGTCCCTTCAGATTGCATTCACTAATAGTATCGTTATCGCTATCGTTCTGTTATCTAGGTGTACATTTTCTCTCTTGCTTCAGACTTCTTTTGCCAATGTGTTATTCTTATCTGCAAGGTTTACTTGCATGTTGGCCCTTCTTAGTTTTGTGTCATATCATGTGAAATATGGAAATGAGTTTGAATTGAACTGAACTCAAGTTATAAACCTCACTTACTTAATTCTTGGTTGTAGAGACGTAAAGCATCTGCTTATTATGTGCCCCTCACGGTACATGACAATATTTTTCTTTGCTGTGCAAATACTTTTTTTTTGTACACACTAGCCTACTCATAAATCAATCTTGAGAACAATCCTCTGTATTTTTTACAAAATCTATGTCATTAATTTTGATATTCAGTTTTAGGGCCTATACATTTTCAACGGCAAAATTCAAATAAGAGCAAAGAGAAGTTGTAATAGCTACAAATAGTGCACCTGTCGGCCTATCCTAAAAGTACTTTCACAGTCCCATCTTCGTGTGGCCTGAAGCTCCTTGATGAAACCTATGACTCTCTGTCGTGATGATGAGAATCTACTTTAAAGGGATTGTATAGTATTGGCGGGGTTTAGAATTGGGCTCATAACTTTTTGTTCCCAAGAAGCCACTTATGAAATAATACATACCATTTTAAGAGGAATTCAAAGTTTATTAGATGAAAATCGGTTTTGGAATTGCTGAGACATCCAAAAACAATGTGAAACAATAAAGCGATCCTCATAAAACTTGGGTTCCGCTTATTTATTAGGAATGCTCTATTTTGGATATCTCCATTTTAAAACCCATTTTCATCAAATAAATGTTTCAACCCTCTTTGAATTACCTGCTCTTTCATATTTCATGAGAGATTTCTCATCATCTCGCCAAAAAATATTGGAAACCTGAAGTTATGTCTCAATCAAAACTATACGTTCCCTTTATAACACGGGATCAGAAGTGCACAAATGATTTTTATATTAAATTCTTGCTTCATTGTGAGCATCTCTCTTGCTAACAGAAAAAGAAGAAGAAAGAAACTAATCTAAAACTTCTGACTACGATATGATTATGAGTAAAGTGGTGGAGAAGGACCTCCTAATCTCAACATGTTTTATGTTTCTTCCCGCATTTCCACTGAGGTTAACTTAAATTACTGCCACTGCCAATGACATAACGAGTATGAGACAGCCTAGCCTGGGCTGGATTTCTAGACTTCCGGTCAAGAGGTCCTCAGCAGAGATTACATTGATATGACGAGTAACTAGCTTTGACGCCATGAGATTTATTGTTATCAGGTGGGTAGTGCTAGTGGTATGAAAATCTCCTGAGATGGCGGGGAGGGGGGAGGAGGGGAGGGGGAGGGGAAGGTGGTTCAACCTCGTGACCAATCCATTCTGAGAACCATTTCACACAAGATCCCGACCCTCTCTCTTTCACTTTCCTGGAAAGCCCTATCATCGCTTGATTTCTTTCTGCAGTTTTTTTTTTATTCATTCCATCATTCATATTACATTCAATGTTAGATTGCTAATATTTTTTTTTTCAATACGCACATATTACCATCACTTTATCCGTTCTATTACATTTGATTTGATTTGATTTTGATTTTGATCTGATTTATTCTCTGTATGCCATTTTATTTTCAAATACTTCAACTTTCTGCAATTTCATTAAACAAAGTACAAAATAATGGTAGTATACTTTCAACAATTATCATCTTTTTCGTCAATTATACAATGCATCTGTAATATAATTACATTCATGAGTAACATCTTAATAATTTGCATACAGAACGATTGCCAATTTAGAATAAGCACAAAGCTTGACTGTTTGGCAACCAATAACAAATAACATTACAATGAAGAAAAACAAGAGGGTCCAACATGATGCTCGTAGAATAAGGGTTAGAGAGAGGGAGAGAGAGAGGGGGGAGAAGAATGGAAGAGGAGGAGATGATAAAAACCTCCCGATACTATAGTCTCGCCAGATCAGCTCGACATCGCTATATACCTAGACACCTACATACATGCACATATTCATACTTACAATTTACAGTTTTCCTGTGGTGAAAAAAAGTATACACAAATTCCGCAACGATTCAGTTATACAAGTAGCTTCTATCATAATATAATGGTGAAAAGAAAAGGAGTGCTTAACAGATGTTCTTTTTAAAAAAAGACAGACGTAGTGAAAAAAGGAAACAGACGAGACTGCAGGAAATACACGAAAAACATTATTTCTTTTTCATCAATTCATTGGACGCAAGCAACTATTTAAAGACCACATTAAAACATTAAAGTAGACAGCGAGTGCAATCTTTTGTTAAATTCATACATAGAGTGAGTAGGAGAAGTAACTTAAAAGCTTCGGTCGCCAGTTGTCCAAGTACAATCATATCGCTTTCACAGTCACATGTCACATGGAGTTATCTAACACAGCTGCATTTCCATGGTAACATTAATTATGGAGAGTGAGATGAGATTGGCCGGGTATGATGACCTCACAACGCTGGTGTCCCATCTCTTGTCTCCAAATCATTGCTCAGTTCCCCCGTTTTAATAACTGATTTAATCTTTAACTTATGTTACATCCCACAGAACTCCTAAGTGTAAATAATATAAGGCCTATAGGCCTATTGAACAATCATAACTTTGTCCTCAGCAAGGTATACATTATAGACTTCTTCCCATCTTCATACAGACAAGCAGCCAAACATTCATACACAAAATACCCGGGCACACTTTCACTAAAATAAGCCAGTTTTTGCTCGGGAAAATATATCTATATTTATATATAAGTATATAAAAATATTGGGCCTATGTGTGAATATGAATAAAGTTATATGATTAACCTATATATAATTATGTTATGATTCAATTCATTTTTTAATTCCATTCAATTCAATGATTAAGATGCGTGACATTGAATCGAGTTATTCTTTCTTTCATTTCAAATAGTTTATCATTTTGTTGCTGCATGTTTTTTATGTTATTGATTATACAATGTACGTCTTGTTGATGCCCAAGAAGCCTTAGTTAGCTTGCGCCTATTTCATTCATCACATTTGTCATAATTTGTATCTGACTCTAGTGTTTGAGGGGGTGATCATTAATCTTTGTCACATTTGGTGGCGTTGTGTTAGTGCTGCAAGATGCTGTGTATTCAAAGCATGATGTGTTGTTTTATTTAGAATCCTAGACAGTTTGATAAGACCAATCATAACTGTGTTCTGATTTTCATCTGTCTCTATCAATCCCTTCAAGTATTACAAATTTCCTCTTTCCATGGATCCAATTTCTCCAAAACCACAGGAGGTATTCTTCTTTTCTCTTCTGTCGCAATGAAACAAGTGGTGCAGTACTGATACTCGTGACCAGACGGCCTTCTGAGGTGGTTGCAAAGAGGAAATTGGAAGTGACTGCGATTAAGCATTAGAATTCCATTATTATGACGATTCAATGTTTCGGGATGATTTCAAACGACTTCGATTTCTCACAACAAAAGAAATCTCGCCGGCCGGACGCTCCCTCCGTTGCCAGAAACTTCCAACCTCCCTCAAGATGTCACTCGGTTTTGGTGACGTCACAATGACGTCGACTTAATAGTCTTGCCAGTTGGTTACATTTCTGCGCATTGTTTGCTTTCGAGTAAACAATCACTTTCTGGGAAATAAACTGGTAGCGTACAATGCTTTACTCATTGATCAGATAGAGTGGCTAACCCCTGCAGTTAATTTGGTAAATTTTGATAGACAATTTACAGGAAAGAGACTACGGAAGCTAAGATCGTAAGTGATAAGAGAGAGCACAGTCACATGGAGCTTGATCTGCCGACTTCTCCTCGCAGTGTTTCCTTCCGCACGAGAAAAAAGTCGCGTTTGGGTAGAGACCTGTTTTTTTATTCTTGTTAATTTGCTACCATTTGTCACCGTTTGCAATAAATCGGGTGACGCTATCAATGCTTTCCTCCTGCCAGCGTCAAAAAGACAACTCGCAGTCTATGCTGAACCACCTGTAGAGAGAAGAGACATCTGAGTTTTGCTTTGGAGACCAGCCTAATGAGCTAAATACCTCTGATCGCCCAGGATCTTTCTACAGGTCGATAGAAACTACCAATACATTCAGCTCCAAAGGCTTGAGCATTGAGTTCACTTACAAATGGGTCGCAGACTGTGATGGTGCGGCAGATCAGCGGCTGAGGTGAAACAAGGAAAGAACCAAACCCCATCTGTTTTCTTTCACTCTTCCGGAGCAGAAAAAATAAGACACGTTACATACAGTCACTAATTCAGCCGTCGCCACGAGTTCCCTTTCAGGCCTTTTCAAGGGCGTTGAGGGGGGAAAGGTTGATACAGAGTTCGGAGAAACATCTACCAGTTTTTCGTCTGGTCATCCCCTCTCTGCGATCTGTTCATCGTTGAAGCAAAAGACCGTTATCAGCCAGGCTAGAAGACACAGGCAAGGCAAGAGGAAAGACGGCAGAATATCATCATTATTTTGTGAGTGAGAACTGCGGAAAGCTGTGCTGAGAATGAAGAATTCATACGCTCTCAGTTTACTAATGCTCGGAGTTTTTCACGTGGCCCTACCTAAACCCTATGAAGAGGTAAGATAGTATTTTTTTTTTACTTCTTTTGCTTTTCATTTTGAACGACATCACTGTTTTTAAGCTGATTTCAACCCTTAAATACCATCTGCAGTATGGAAAGACGGTGATGGTATGTGGTGACGAGTCGAACGGGCGTGGAAACGGGTCTGGTTGATAGGGAGACGAAAAGTAACATTAATCGGACAATAGTGTCAGACCAGCCAGCGAGGATGTGGCTCCGACTGAGATTGTTATTAGCTTAGTGATCCCATCGTCTGGGGATTCGGGATTGTTTTGGCCTTGAACGGCAATTTCATACTGTCAGCGTTTTAATCCACAACTATCGAAAACACATGTTAAAGATCACACTTGACTGTCACCAAGACCTGGAAGGTTGTGTTATGTGTTCTACTGTCAGTCCCTTTTTGAGTAGACATCGATGCTACCTTGAATGGTTCAGGTTTATCATAAATCATGAATGTTTCCTGTCTCTCGAGAGTTTGTCAATGAGCTTCTTTGAAATTGCAGCAATTTAAATAGAGTATGACGATACCCAGAAACATGTCCTGCCTGTCCATGTAAAAGTGTGCATGTTGTAACATATTGTCCCTCATATGGCTTTATCATTCGACATTTATAACACAATCCGCGCGTCCTCACGAATTTATTTGTCACCCGTAAGCTACAATAAGGCAAGATCATCATCGTCTCGAGACCAAAGTTTATTTGACTCTGCGAAATACCTTCAAAACCTCAAGGTATTTATCCCATCTCGAGCTCGCATCGTGTCACGGTGAGGAGATTCCACGAAGTGTTCGATTTCACTCGAAGAGTGAAGCGAAAGGGAAAGTGAAAGTACCATTAAAATCAGACAAAATATGATTTATGACAACATTAACAGTCGCGTTTATGTCGCACTATAGCAGTTAGTCAAAATCAAATGACAGTGGTTGATGTCATCGATATTTTTGGAATGTTAAAGGGAAAATCTACTCAAACAGTCATGTTGAATCAGTAAATGCAGAAATAATAAAAAAGAATCCATCAGTGAAAACCAAATGACCAGATAGGTAGAAATTTTATCAAAATATTGACACACACTACACCTATAAATGTAAAGGCCTATGTTTACAAATCACTTTTGCAGGGAAAAAAAGTGTTACATGTCACGGTCATAATGACGTACTAGTATAGACGTGGTTATGATGTCAATGCTCTCTAGTCTTGAAATTATTTGCACAAAAATCTTTCATTTGAATTCGTGTTTGAAAAAAAAACAGTATGATTTGCAATTACTTTCTAGGCCTATATATTTCATTACACCCCAGTGTGAGAGGTCACGAGATGAAACAATTAAATGATCACATGCAACGTTCTTATTAAAATATAAACGTTGGTTAGATGTAAAACTGTTAATAAAACACCTGTAACACTCCCTATTACTTTCTTATTTCACGACCGATTTTACTTTTTACCATTCTCTCCCAACCCCCTCACCTATCTCTCTCTCTCTCTCTCTCTCTCTATCTCTCTCTCTCTCTGACTCTCTTCATACATATGTGTTTAGGCATATTTGTAGATTTTTAAGTTCATTTCATTCTCTATGAAATGTTGAAATGGTGAGATGAGGGGCCTGGTGAGATGAGGGGAATGGTGAGATGAGGGGCCTGGTGAGATGAGGGGCCTGGTGAGATGAGGGGCCAGGTGAGATGAGGGGCCTGGTGAGATGAGGGGCCTGGTGAGGTGAGGGGCCTGGTGAGATGAGGGAATGAGATGGTGAGATGAGGGGCCTGGTGAGATGAGGGGCCTGGTGAGGTGAGGGGCCTGGTGAGATGAGGGGCCTGGTGAGATGATGAGGGGCCTGGTGAGATGAGATGGTGAGATGAGGGGCCTGGTGAGATGAGGGGCCTGGTGAGGTGAGGGGCCTGGTGAGATGAGGGGCCTGGTGAGATGAGGGGCCTGGTGAGATGAGGGGCCTGGTGAGATGATGAGGGGCCTGGTGAGATGAGGGGCCTGGTGAGATGATGAGGGGCCTGGTGAGATGAGGGGCCTGGTGAGATGATGAGGGGCCTGGTGAGATGATGAGGGGCCTGGTGAGATGAGGGGCCTGGTGAGATGATGAGGGGCCTGGTGAGATGAGGGGCCTGGTGAGATGATGAGGGGCCTGGTGAGATGATGAGGGGCCTGGTGAGATGAGGGGAATGGCAAAACTCATGCTGCAGGAAAGAATAATTCTATGATAGTAATTTAAAGGCATAATTACCATTTGCAGATGAAACAAAAACCCAGCTTTACGGCTTCAAAATAGTTCTTAAATGTGAGTTAGGGATAGAAACAACCGTTGTAAAAATTTGAATCAGTATAATTAATGTTAAGTATTGTTAATGTACAAAATATGAACAATGATACAATAAAAATGTTTCTAAACTAAACCGTCTACAGCTATGGTTTATTGAGAAAAATAGTGATATCACCTTATATTTTAGGTTTTATTGCAAATTTTTACATGGTAGGATGTTTTGTGATACAACTGACCTACACGTATGCATTAAATGTGATATTTAAACATTTTTAAAATCACTGCTCCCAAAGGTAAACTGTATCTCTAAGAATTTTCAACCTGTCAAAAGGAATTCATTACCCCCCCCCCCCCCCCCCCCCCCCCCTTCTGCTGCGCTGGGTGACAGACGCCATCACCTCATCCAATCAAGTCTTCCCTTTCACGTAATAATGAAGATCCTTGTTTGATATCCCATCAGTGATGATGAGATGTGACCTTCTTTAACTAATCAATGAGAATAAGATGTGACCTTCTTCAAATAATTAATATTGAAGTCTTGTAACTTAGCAACGACAACTCAAGGGGAGAGAATTCGACATTGCTAAATGACAGACAAAAAAAAAACATTCTTGTACTACAAAAGTTGGTAGACAAATTATAGTGACTCATCCAATTTACATGTAGGCCTGTTTGACGAAAACGATTGATTTATACAGAGATAAAATAACGTATTCATTTTTATACGAATTTGAAAAATACTTCTGTCGGTGTTACATTATTCTGGTGATAAAATCCACCTGAATGATATATGGTGTGCCAGTAGAGTTACATTTGAGAGGAGAACTATGTGATCTAAACAATATTTCATGCTATTGCTAGAACAGAAACACGTCTAGAGACGAATTTCATGCATGCTTCTCTGTGCGGTAAATTTGTGCTTATTTGGTGTATTTTGCTGACCTCAACGCTTGACTGACAAGCTTACGTAAGTTACGCTCAGAGTGGAAGATTAAAAAAAAAAGATAAGGGATGGGTGAGATTAGAGGAAAAAAAAACTTTCTTGCCCTGTGTGATGAACGTCATGTTTAAAAATGTATCTGAAATGTTGAGTTTCTTCCTTCTCCGCTGTGTTCGCATGAAGATCTAGTATTTATTTTATCCTGACCTTAAAACTTTAAAAGGGATTCGAGGAAGTGTATTCATATATCCAATGTTATGCTATTGTTATTTCATATGGCAATAGCTTGTGTAATGCTCAGTTACTGAATTGACCTCAGTTATTTATCATAACTGTGCCAAAGCGTTAATGTTATTTCACGCATATCTATTTCATATTGGCTCCACTGATGTTGTTTAATAGACAGACATACATGTTTAATAGACAGACATACACGCACATACACATATTATGATGCCTAATGCTCTTGTCGTGATATGATGCATTTGATATTGTACGTAGGCCTACGTGTCATTTCTAAAATTTAATATAGGTATGTGTTTGTATATTTATCTGATACGAACAGTCCATAATGTAAACTATGATAAGTGGGTTGAGTCTGAGACGGGAGAGAGATGAAATTGGGATAAACATGGGATTTTTTTTTTTTAGAAATCGTGCCAATTTTAGCTGGCTTCTCGCTTTGCACTCGACTGGATATATTAATAGTTTGGGTTTTTTTTCCCGCTGTCAGCAGTTCATGTACAATACATAGCCTAGCAACAAGCTGGTAGTGGTACTAAATGTATTTCCACTCATTTGTATTGATTTCATCACGCTTCATTAGCAAAGTAAAGATTACAGAATGATAGTGTTGCATTGATAGAGATAATGATCAGCCTATTCTCTATTTGTATTCAAGTAGGCCTGATGAGGCGAAAATTGGTTTTTCCTTTAAGTGAATTCATTAAGGATCTTGTGGGGACTCGGAATATCTTATCAATTTTCATCTGTGCATACATGTGTGTTGTTTTTGTATCATTATTATCATTATTATTTTTGTTATTATTATCATTATTATCTTCATTAGTAGAAGTAGTTGTAGTAGTAGTAGTAGTAGTACCATTATTATTACTATTATTATTATCATCATCATCTTCATGTCATTATCATTTTTATTATGCTGAATTGTACAAAGAAAAGATGAAGAAAGAAAAACGAATGAAATGCAAATAATTACTCAGATAATTCCCCATCAGTGTATATAAATCTTGTTGTGGCCGGCTTCTCCTAACATCACGAGTGAGTCTTTTGAATTTGAGCTCTATTCTGATGGTCTTGAGAGTTTATTACTTTTTGATTAATTATCGTTCCTTTCATCTTTGTTGTTTTCTTTAGACAGACGACATAACTCGAACAGGCCGTCACAAGAGAGAGAGAAACCCCGAGCCTGAACCTATAGGGTATGGCTGGAAGTACACAAAATACCTGATTTCTACTCTGAGGCAGCACCTCAATAACAATGACCTTTATTGTAAGTCAATCAACAAGTTTTCTTTCTTCACATTATGCAACAAATCATATGGTCCTCCCAGGGAGGTGGGAGTCTCTTACCACCTCCCTGGTCCTCCTATGGTCCTCCCAGGGAGGTGGGAGTCTCTTACCACCTCCCTGGTCCTCCTATGGTCCTCCCAGGGAGGTGGGAGTCTCTTACCACCTCCCTGGTCCTCCTGTAAATAATTATATACATTTCGAGAGAGTCATCAGGTTAGAGCAACATTGATATACTAGTAGGACGTGGTCATTTTGAAATGATTTGATGGACATCATGAGAGATGTGTGAATGCGCATCATATTATATAGGCATACTGTATGTAGCAGTTTGGTAACATCGTATAAATGCTTGTAAACTAAAGGCCACTGCACCATTACATGTGCAGGTGGGCGAAACATATGGGCTCTGATGAGGCATGGGAAGAGAAACGAAAGGAAAGTGACCACTTGGGTCTAGGCATTACACGTTTCGGACAGTCCGAAAGCAGTAGAAATTGTTCGAGGTCAAAGAATTAAAGGACTTACCGCACCAAGCTGATACGTCAGTAATTGTTAGGGAAGAGAAAACTGAGAGCTGAATAACAGGTGTATATCACCTGAACCTCGGGGTTACTGTCATTTTACGGTTAGTTACGGTCTTTTACATTGTTTAGAACAACCAAAAGAAAGAGTACATCATCAGACATCAACACTAGAAGGCATCGTTAACCAACTCATTTGCATAATTATTTATATTGACTGTTCCAGAACTATTTTTTTTAATGCAGTCAATTCACAATTTTATGGCTCTTTTAATTTTTATCCGATTTTGCAAATTGTCATTGTTATGCTTTTGGAGTTTTATTTACCTGTCAACTGATGCAGAATCTCTCTTTAACGTGACCAAGAGAATGATTATCGTACTTAAGGCGGGGCCTCCTTTCAAACATGCCATCCATATTATGGATAATGTTTCCTAACCAAAATAAATCATCTTATATACGGTATACACACTCTCAAAGGAAAGCCTAGTAGTAGAAAGTAGATTTTTCCCTTTCATATCCTGGAATGATCTCTCTTTAACCAAGGCGCTTATTGAAGCTCCAGGTGTTCTACAATCAACTTCGCAGATCTAACCTGTAGCAAAGTGTGCACGTTGAATTTTACCATTGATCCTTGTCTCTCGGAGTCTAGATTGTTGACCGACCCATGTATATAATCCCTAACCTCCGACCCATTTCCTCAGTGTTGTCTTGTTTATTTGTTTTTTGCAGTTTGTGAGAGAGATCCGTTCAAGGGAATCCAATGTCCGGAGGAATCGCTGTGTGTCATGTGGGATCAGCTGTGTGACGGCACTCAGGTGACTAGCCCGACCTTCCGTTCTCTGTCATTCCTTCAAGTGTAATACATTTGTATAGAAAGCAACATTCTGACTGTTTGACATAATGAACTTAGACCTTGATAGACAATATCAATATGATAGATGTCCATCAAGTGAAGGGAACCGTCTTGTGTAATTATTATAAGTGTACCCTCACGAATAAAACTGAGAAACGTTTGTAGGCGTAGCAGCAGATTACTATCGCCTTAAACCAGGGATTGGGAAAGCTCTAGAAGGTATAATGCATGATAATAATGATAGAAACCCTGTGATAGATCAGCGGAAAAATTGAAGAGGGTGCCGTGGATAATTAAACTATAATTATTATAGCTGCAAAAGGCTGAATATTCTCAGCATTACAGGTTGTGACTTCTGATGCTGTACTAATATTTTTCTTTCTAAAGCACACATTGTCAACTATTGAAAATTTATGTGTCCTACATGACATCTCAAAAAGCTCACTGCGCAACCTGTATAATTTTCTCGCGTCCAAATCCTGAGGATCGTCATATCTTTGCGCCGATCTCATCGGGCAGCTGTAGTTCTTAGCAATCCACAAATATGTTACTACGTACCACCACTGACAGCCTTTCTCTTTCCTACGATGTACTATTCTGCAATGTTTTCTAATGTCGGGTACATAAAACAGCAACAGAACCTAACTAGTGCAATGCACATTATGCCTACACGAAATCAACCCATAAACTTTATGTCACGAAATATAATAATGATAATCTTGAGGACAATAGACGTTGCGGAAAATGACAGAAAAGTGTCTTAAATACAATGAAATGCATTCCTAATTAACCATTTGAAGATTGTTTGACTTTTTATGGAGACCAATAGATTGGTGATACAGGCTAAGTCGCTTGCATTTCACTCGATGAAAATAGAGACTATACATGCATTCAATTAGCGCAACTATGACATGTAATTGTATCACTTTGCTCTTGTTACTAACCCGTCAGCAAGTTTGTGTTCGTTGCATACGAATGAGAATAACATGACCTTACTGTTGCTTTGTACGTCAGACATGTGGCGCCGAAGCGCGGGAAGCGTGCATCAATAGCACCATTGACTCGTACGGCAGGACAGACGAACGCTTCTGTGTAGGTGATGAAAACCCGAAGTGGTGTCACTGGAAGCGACAAGCTCCCTCCAGTAAGTCACGTGATTGCTTGTAAAATTCTCCTTTTGAATATACTATACACCTATACAACTCACACGATGTCTGCTGATGATTGCTTTATGCTCTTCAGGTTGTACAATTATTTACAGTTTTCCAGACAGTGCAATACATGTCTTTTCACAATCTGTCACTTTGCAACAAGTAGGAAACTACACTTTCCAAATGCGCCTGACTTCAAAACTTGTGCCCGTCAATATGTCACATAGCCGTTCTATTATTCTTTTTTTTTATATTTGTATGAAAAAAAAAACATAATCCTCTTACCACATTCACTCCAATTTAGTTATTTTTACTTTGTATGCCTCCGTCCGTAATCGAACTTGTGGACGAAGTTACTTGAGAACAGTTTGTGTTTTTGAGGTATCCACTCATAACTTGGCATAAGTAGTACTGTTGATTATGAGGGGACTTTAATGTTTGAGGGGAGTAGGACTATAGTAGCCTATCAACTTGTGGGCGCAGGTGCTCTAGATCAAATTCTGAAATGTTACAATTTTCCCCATATCTCTGCAATGCTTGGAAAGGTACATGATGATAACTATCCTCATGAAACATAGTGTATACAAGTACCACCAGTCTAGGCAGAACAAAATTCTTCATAGGGAACGGCCATGCGGTCAAAGGTTAAGTAAGAATGCTAGATTTCTCTATTTTCATTTTGCTCTATGTATCGAAAATGGCTCATAGTATCTTCATGAAAATGTGTACACCTATACATTGTATCCCCTGACAATGATTCTCTCGTAAACTTTTCGGTCACGAGGTGAAGGGTCAAAGGTCAGGTTCTCTCTATGAAAACCCTGGAATTGACTTAATGTATAATTATGCACTTGATTAAACATGATCAGACAGTGATTATTTGCCAACTATACAAAACAGTCTCACATTGGTAAGATTGATCGGACCTAATGAGAGAATCATGCGACACAGCGGACGCATACCAGTTGCCATAGCGATATTTCTAGTTTTAATGAGCATGCAGCACTATCGTGTTGTATTGTTCGGAAACTGTTAATGATCACCTGTGTTCTCAATTGAAGTGAATGAACTCTGGTAACGTCGCTAACCCTGCGAACTGTTTGTACTGAATAGAGCTTCCAGTATCAGTACTGTACATGTCACGTGATTCCAGTCACATGACCGTTTTATGGAATGGGTCAGATCACTCTCCATTGATGATTGGATGGTGCAAAAATCATTATGGCGTTGGTTGTGTTGAGTGTATAGGACATGCCAACTGCCCTCTTTGTACGTACTGTGAATTTTATTTGTGCTTGGAGATGTATTTGCTCAGTAATTTGTGTATCTTTCATTTTTTGGTGATTTTAAGTCCATTTGCTTGCCTTTTATCTTTTACTTGATGTCATCTACATTGAAAAGCCCGATTTTTATCTATCGCTCCAAGGAGCTATGTGTAATAGCTCCTTGGTCGCCCCAACAGAGAGATCGTTATCACTTTAGCGTGCATTCGTTTACCCTGCGTTCCTATGTTCTACACAAGCCAACCTCTCCAAAAAGTTAACGATCTCATGATCTATATTTTCAGCGGGTGAAGTGAATAAGCAAAAGAACTAAAGCAAACACACTTCAAATCAGATTTCCCCCATATAACTGTTGAAATTCTCTCATCTTTCTTTGCCAATCAACATTATGCATGCATGAAGTATACATGTATATCATGTATATAGTTATATATAATGATCATTATATAAGAGACATTAGATATCGTAGATTTAAAAACAAAATTGTTTTACTGTTTCTTCTTCATGTTCTTCTTCTCAGGGTGTGGCGAAGATTTCGTCATCAAGCCAGACAAGAAACGAAAGAGGTTTCGGATTAAGTCTCCAACTTTCCCGAATCCATATTTGACGGATCGCTACTGTTTCTGGACGGTGTCACACGCTGACCCGAGTCGAGACCTCTACATCAGGTTCCTACGATTCGACACCGAAACCAACTACGACTACCTGTCGATCGGCCAGGGGCTCATCAGGGATGACGAGAACACTGTGTTACTATACAAAATGTCAGGCCACGCTAGTCCGCCGCCTTTCAAAACCACTCGTGGGATGCCCAACCCTCATCAAATCTGGGTTTCCTTTCGATCCGACGATTGGGATACGGACAAGGGATTCGTCATCGAAGTCGCAGACGACCCTAAATACTTCGACATGAGACCAGGTATAGAGAAAGAGTGGCGCGAGAGATGATGAGGGAGGGTCTAGGGCAATTACCCCGGACCCTTCCCCTGACCCTAATACCAATCCTAATCCTGAACCTAATCCTAACCTTAACTCAGGAAACTCTAACCCTAACCCTAAACCTAACCCTAACCCTAATCTGTACTCTAACCTTATCACTAACCAGTATTTAGCCGGGGGCAATTGCCATCGGGGGGGGGGGGGGGTGATTGCCCCGATACGGATGAAGGATGAGGTAAAAGTCGGAAGAAAAAAAAGATCGTCAACTGTCACCTCATAAAAGTTAAAAAAGAGTGATAAAACTTGAGCTTCGATAGCTCGGCTAATAAACAGATTTAATGAACGACTTCGTGGAGTCGGCGCCTGATTGAATGCATGTCTTAGCTCTACAGCCATCAGTATATATCCATGTCCGGGTTCTCAATCCAATCAACCATAACTGTTTAATTAGTCATCTGTAGTGTGAAATCAACGTGTTACGGGATGCGTGGTGTGTTGCGTGTGTTGAAATGTATTACTAGTGTTCAGTTGGAATAATCAATTTTGAACCAAAGTTTACGTTAAACATCAGTAAAGTGCTTTATGATATTGGTGTATTTGCCCTCTCATTTCTTTCATATTTGCAGCTGAAATTTTCATAGGCTCGAACCCATTGCGGACCCGTCCAAACACAGGTAAGTGCCTACCTATGAATAAAAAAAAAAAAAAAAAAAAAAAAAAAAAAACTCTACTTACTACTCTCTAACGTCACCAACGCATTTCCCTCAAACTAGAATTTTTCGACCGTCGTGTCGGAGATGACCACTTTTCCCCCATAGGACATATTCTATGCAGTATATGCAGGTCTTTTGGTAGATCTGTGACACGTAATCATTTTCTGAGTCACCAGCTTTGTAGAAAGGGTATCTATTTTGATGTTTCCGATATTAGATCATGTACACACACACACACACCCAAATAACTTTACTAGACTTTAGTCTTGTACATAATATATTCATTATATGTTAATATATCTCTCGATTTCGGGGGGGGGGGGGGGATAATTAATTGTTTGATGTATAAAATGAGTGAACACGACAAACCGCCAGACATGCTTTAGATGATGGTGGTACATATTGGAGTGCGTAATGATGATAACGATGAGGATAATAATAACAATGATGATGATGATGATGATGATGATGAGTATGATGATAATAATGATTATGATTCTTAACGCCATCAACACTCTATGAGGACACACCATACATCTAAGTGTTGTCCGTACCGACGACTGTAACAATATGAATTTTATATAACAACAAACTCGCCCAGTGGACTCTGTCAGTTTTGAGTCTAGTAATTATCTTCCAAGAATCACCATTTGTATTCTTTCTCCAGATTGCGGCAGCCATATTGGAATCCCACCAGAAGGAGAGTTGACTGTGACGTCACCAGGCTACCCAGACTTCTACGAAACCCACGTGCATTGTACGTGGATTATATCGGCAAGAAAGGGTCGCCGAATTGAGATACGGTAGGCGTGGAAAATGTGTCTCTTATATCATTACCTCAAGAAATTTTAGTGCGAATACAAAAAGTGAGATTTGTATTAATATCCGTCACTTTGATTGACATCTATAGGTGTTCTTTAAGATTTACCTAGTGTATGATGTGGCTGTCATCTTAGATACTCCAAAGTCGTCGCGAACTCGTAGGCTTATATGTGCAAAGACAACGTACTCGGTAAATGCCATTAGTCTTGAAACGTACCGACATGTGTGGATTTCCTCATCGTCTTAGCAATGTTATTCCATTGAAGATATACCACTGAGGTTTGATTTTGGATGCCATGAGATTCTCCTTATAATCATCGAAATCCAGCTATTGATTTATCAATCGTGATTTCAAATCGATGTTTTGTATTTGATTTGATTTGATTTCAGATCATTTTAATCAGTGGATATTGATTATAGGTTACTGTGTCATCGTCATTCAGCAATAGGAAGACAAATTTGGACACAAAACAACGCTTCTGTCCTAAAATGATAGATAATTTCCATGGAATCAACCTATTATGTCATCTTGTGTCATTTCGCAGTTTTACCCTCTTCGATCTGGAGGAGGGCGAAGATTATCTCAGTCTTGGGAACGGTCCCACGGTGAGACGCTATCCCATGTTCTACCGCTACACTGGTTTACAGCGAGATTACGGGGCGCTGCGACACGTCTCTACGGCATCAGACGTGTGGCTCATGTTTGAGTCGAGTCTGTCTATTGCAAGACAGGGCTTCGTCACCAAATTTAGAGAGGTCCCTATAACGGGTTCGTATATACGGATGTATGAAAAGGCAATAGCCCGACTGCTTACAATATCATTTCCATATGATCATTGGAAGTTTCCTTTGTTTCATAAACGTTGATCCTTGGTGTTTCGAAGACGGTAAAAGTCTGAACTGTGCATTGATATCGACCCATGCTTCGGTGTGAAAATGGTCCAAGCTTAATCCTTTGGTGTATCAACTTCTAAGAAAACATTTCTAGAGTATTTCCTTCTTCCTCGTGTACTGCCAATTGAGAAGGAAGATACTAAGGCAGCTATTCTCTCCCTTTCAAACGCCATCGGCATATTCGTTCTGAACAGCTGGGGCAATATTTAATCATGTGGTCGTCAGTCATGCAGTCTCTTCTTTGCTAAAGCAGGTCTACTTTGAAATTAATGATTTTCGCACATACTTCCTTTTCAGATTTTAATTTGACTTGCACGATTAAAGTAGCAACAGTGAAATCCATGTAAAGATGTTTGAACGACTCCTAACTCTACGTAAATCCGAAGTGAAAATAATTTGAATACACATGACTTCAGGAACGAAATAATGGCAACGGTGATCGCAGAGTACGAGACATGTACTCTGATACTAATGATACTCATATTTCACTCGCAAAGAATGTAATACTATTTTCTCTTCTGTAAATCAAACAGATTGTGGCGGGTCGTTCGTCGTTCCCAGCAATGGCTCGATCGCGATAGCGAGTAAGAACTACCCAAACCTAGCCTACAACAGTAACATGGACTGCAAGTGGGCTATCAAGAACGAGGAAGGACGTCGCCTCTGGATCAGCTTCCGCGAATTTTCCACGGAATGGAAGCAGGATTATCTCAGCATGGGCAACGGGGCAGAGCCCGACGAAAATCGCACCACAGCCGTCATAACAATGCACAGTGGACGCCACCTGCCCTATCCACACGAGTTCACGAGTTCTGGAGATGAGGTTATTATCGCTCTCGTGGAGGTTATTGTTGATCCATGTCGGTTTGTCTTTCTTGTGCAGTGGAATTAACGGTGTGCCGTCCTAATTGTACCCTTCTAGTAATTGTGCGTCTGTCAATGAACGAGTCTCGTACTGTTCGATGTGCCGCATAATGAATGTTCTGTGTTGGCCCTCTATAATATAATATACATGTATCACCTTACTGACCAGTGTCGTTAACCACCTCTTCTAACTTTTACTCTTTTGTATACTTTAAAGGGAGCGTATATTTTTGGTTGAGACCTAACTTCCGGTTTATAACATTTTGGAGTGAGATAATGAGAAACTTCTTACGAAATATGGGAGAGCACGTACTTCCATGAGGAATTAACGCTTATTTGATGAAAATTGGTTTTGAAATGTCTGAGATACCCAAAACAGAGCGATCCTAATAAATTGTGGGACCCACCTTTTGTAACGATTGCTTAAATTTACTATGTTTTTGAATGTTCCAGCCATTCCAAACCCGATTTTCATCAAATAAACCTTGAATTTCTCTTTAAATGGTATGCTCTGTACTATTTCATACGTGTGTTCTTGGTATCTCGCAAAAAGAAAAGTTAAAAGCCAAATTCTCATGTCCACCAATACTGTATCATCAACTAAGCTCAAATAAATGGAAGAGATATTGACACAAAAATAGGAATAAATGATAAAAAAGGTTAGACAGCAAGCAACTCCTGTAAGAATTTCCAAACACATACTCGTCATTGTCTCCCACTGTCGGCAAAATCATCGGAAATCCTCTTTCTGGTGTGGCATCTTACATTCCTGCAAACAAGTAAAATGAATTATACATGATGTTGGCAATTATGACATGTATGAACGTTGCATGATGCAAGCCAAATAGTCAAAACGGAATGCTCAAACATATTTGAAACTCATACAGTAATGAGGGAAAAAAATATTAGTGCCATCAAGAGATCGTCATTAACCTCTTAACGGAAGCGAGATTTAATGAATAGGATGTTATTTGTAATTTGTATCCTTTCTATGTGCTGCCATCTTAGCCATGTTAGCTACTCTTCCTCTTATGAAGCAAACCTTTCTGACCATGACTTTATAGATATAGATTCTCGCGAATCTCAATATCAGTAATGTATCTTTCAAAGAATTCACCTTGCCAAGTAGTGTAGTCTTACTGAAAACGACTTGAGGGAAATAGCTTATCAAAATCAATTTAATATTGATTCATCGTGCTGTGTTACTCTTTGGATATCTCTGTTTACCTTAATTTGTATAATATCACAGGCTTCTTGAATATTACAAATTACATGATGTGTTTTATATCATATAAGATATTATTGAACATTGTATAAAATTATTAAATATTCTAAGTTATATCCTTTCAGATCAGCACAATTTCCTTTAACTAACCATTATTACCATCATGAAATTGATAAAAGAACAAGCTATGAATTTCTAATTCTAGGCACCCACCATTTTTCAAGTGATTATATCACTAGTACTTTGCGTGTAAGTACAAAAAGATACTGCTACCAAAGTTACCACTATAGTGTATATAGACTTCGACTGCCTGTGAAAACTTTCTCCCTGATGTAAAGTTTTACAAGTAGGTGCAGCGACTCATGTAGTCACTCTACGTGATTTAAAGAAACACTCTCAATGCCCGAAATTTCATCTCATTTATTTCTTTTAACCCTAAAAAGGCCGGGGGGGGGGTGAATCAACCCCCCCCCCCCTCGACATTTTTCGCGACTACTCCGCTGCGCGAAATTTTTTGACCGCGCCGTTCGCTGACTTTTTACTTTCAAGTCTCGCGCATCTTTTGACACCATTTTCGTGATAATCGCGCATACCGTTACGATGCTGCATGACGTTTTATACATGCCTGTCAGGCTAAAAATGGCTCAAAAACGTGATTTTGTGTATAAAGTCTATGCAAATGGAGTTTTCTCTTCTTATTCATAAAGATATGATTATTTTCACTTTTATAGGCTGAAACTAATTAATTTTAGCATAATTATGCTTGAAATAGGTTCTGTCATAAATTTTTGCGGAAAAAAAATGATAAAACAAAAGATCGAAAAAACAAAGAAATACATAAGAAATTCATAAAACAATAAAATACATAAGAAATTTATTTTGATACCAAATTTTTTTTCAAGTACATTGTTAGGAATGCTACAAAGAATGCTTTCACCAAAAATGAAAATTCTAGGAGCTTTAATTTCTGATTTAGAGCAAAATGTATGATTTTATGCATATATTAGCATAATTAATTATTATGACGAAAATTTCCTTTTCTTTTTGTATAGCGTGGTAGAATACGCCACAGGCAATGCACGTGCCAAATTTCATGGCGATTGCGCGATCGATGGCCGAGATCTCGGGGGGGGGGGGTTGAATCAACCCCTCCCCGGCCACAGAACACCCAAAAAAAGCCCGGCCTGGTTAGGGTTAAAGTTATATCACTATTGTTGAAACAGTAATTATTCTGAAAATACTGTCAGATTTAAGATAGATACATGTACGCTCGAGACGGAGAGCTATCCGCACCATCTCACCCAATCGCCTTCATCTTTTACTTTCCCATTAACCATATACTGTTTGTGTCCAGCTACATTATACACTTCTCATTGTCTCAAAATAACCGTATTAAGACAGGCCCGCTTTCCCTTGCAGGAATCACATCACCCTATCGCGTAGTGGTTCGCTCCTTCCCTTCCTCTTCTTAGCTGTAATCAGTATCCTCGCCTGGGAGAGATGATAGTATGTGAATGGAGCTCTAAGCTCCACGATGTAAGTGTATAGCAATTATCTTTTATCGTCGTGTGTGTCTCCTACCCAGGTATGGATGCACTTTACCAGCAGTCGGTACGGAAACTATCGGGGCTTTATTGTGGACATCTTCGACGAGCTTCTTCACCCGTGAGTGTCTTTGTAATGTATTTGAAGTAGAAAGAAACTAAGTACGACCAATGATTGTCGATGAAGAAAAGTAAAGTCCTTTTATCATTAGCTCTCTAATACATGTATCATCACTTGGGATTTTGTTTTTACCCTCATGGGTTAACACTGCGAGAAATAACCTGAGAAAATAATTATGTTGAAGGATTGCATGTCATTATTCTTGTCTATTTCTTTCCCCAGAGCCCCCATCACCACTGAACCCCCAACTACGGAGGCACCTACCACGGAAGCCCCGTCTACCCTCCGAGTTCGTCCACGACCTACCAAACGACCACGCGCGACCAAACGACCACGCCCTAAGCCACGCCCAAAACCGATTTTGTTTCCCGGTATGAAGTTGGCGCCAACTGGTGACTACACTACTACGACAAGGCGCACAACAACAACCCGCCGGCCAACCACAACTCTTCGCACAACTACCACTCGAAGGCCGACCACCACTCTCCGTACAACTACTACCCGCCGCCCAACCACTACCCGCCGACCAACCACCACCCTTCGAACCACTACCACCAGACGACCTACCACTACTATCTCTACAACCACCAAGAAGTTTATCAACCCGTGGGAGATCCCTAGCGAGTCTTCATCTTCCTCATCTTCCGCGTCGTTGTACTCTAGCCTCGAGAGTAGCCAGTACGTGTAACCAGGCGAACATAGTGTCTAGGTCGTCATGGTCGTGTCACTGGTATAGCATTCATCTCATCTCTTCATTGAAAATAAATGGAAGGGAAAATCGCAGCGTTGTACATGTATGCCTTAACACCATTGGCATACTATTACTATTCGATACTATTATCGACCGGCAGTTATCTCATCTGTGTACTTTTTTATCATTTCCAACCGCATTAAATACAACGGTGGAATCCAAACAGGAGACCGGTCTCCTGATTTGATATGTTGGGAATTAATTACTGAATTTGTTTAGTTCAGCTATTCGAGATAGCACAATGGAAGAGACGCGCTCAGATTAAAAATATTTTTTAAAAAAAATCAAGAACCAAATTCTCTCTCTAGTTCATTTTACGCGTGACCTTTAATGGCAGTGTTAGTCTTTTTCTCTCACTCTATATCTACATAATGGTAGTTCTCACAAAACAACAACAAACAAACATGGCATTGGATTAGGGAAAAAAGATTTGTTACCAGTCTGCGAGCGAAGGATTGTACAGTGTATGTAACCAACTAGTTTTTGTTGTAAATAGTGTTCATTTGTAGGAAATGTCACCCAAATCTTAGACCTTGCATATTAATCGATTTGCCGGATACTCCTCTTAACCAAGTATGAAGCTTTTCATAAAAGCTTTCTTTAATCTTTATTTTCTTTATTGCATTCCTTCATCTAAAGACGAATTACCTTTAACTTGACTTGGGGTTGAATAGCGGCAACATTGCTGTACTGTCGCGGTACATTGGGGAATAGGGGATAGTGGCCCCATCATTGTACTATCGCAGCACATTAGGGGATAGTGACCGCATCGCTGTATATTATCGCATACTATCACTTTAGGGAATACTGGCAACATCATGGTACTATCGCGGCCACATCTCAGTACTATATGACAGCACATTATAAGTGAACAGTGGTGAATTCTCTGTATACTATCACCGCACCTTCATTTGGTAATAGTGGTCACATCGCAGAGCCTTCGCGGCACATAAGGGAATACTACCCACATCACTGTACTATCATGGCACGCTGGTGAATAGTGGCCAATCACTCTACTATCTCGGCATATCTGTGCCATCATGGCACACTGTGGAATAGTGGCGCAATCACTGTACTATCACGGCACATTAGGGAATAGTCGTCACATCACTGTGCTATCACGGTACACTGGCGAATAGTTTCCGCATCATTGTACAATTACGTCACGTTGAGGAATAATGGCCACATCACTGTACTATCGCATGTTATCAACTTGGGGACTAGTGACGTCACAGGAAAGATAGTTACAGTGTACTTGATGACTTCACCTTTTAATGTGTGAAATTATTGACTGAATTTCAAAATCTCTCATACAATAGTTTGTATTCACATTTCTTGCTGTCACTTGAGGTCTTCGTATGACTCAAAAGTCTTTGTCATCATAATCTTGGCATTAATGTCCTTTTACTTTTTGATATCCTGTTTATATCAATAACTATTTAGTGTATCCAAACGATTCTTTAGTTACAAGGTACATGTATATTCAAATGTTTAGATTTATGCTGTAACCAATTCCTGTTTTCACTTAAAACATACTGCGCGAATAAAATCAAGCCAGTGAATAAAATGTTCTGAATCTTTGTTGCATTCAACGTCAGGATGTGAAAATTCATGACATGAAGCTTAGGGGTCTCCTCTTCACCTATCTGGTACGTGTGTGTGTGCGTGTGTGGGTGTGCGTGTGTGCGTGTGTGTGTGTGTGTGTGTGTGTATGTGTGTGTGTGTGTGTGTGTGTGTGTGTGTGTGTGTGTGTATGTGTGTGTGTGTGTGTGTGTGTGTGTGTGTGACTGACTTGGTAAGTAGGTGTCACAGTGATGAGCGGTGATCTGCAGAAGGTTATTGTATCACCGAGAAGACGAGATGTAATTCCTTCTCAACCTGTTCGGGTCCGATAAGGAGGTGAGAATTCGACGATATTCTTGACAGTCCTTGTCAGACCCAAAAAGTCGCTAAAGGGCCTCACCTTCTTGGAACAAAACAAAACAAACAAAAAAAGTCTAAAAGTCAAGGAATTAGTTTTCTCTCTGTGGCATTCAAACGCCACCGTAGTGTTTATTTGTAGTGGTCGATGCGGTGAAAGAGAAAACGGATACAAAGTGATAAAGTGCGCTATATATCAATATGAATGTGAATGTGCGAGAGACAATGTTGTCTTCTCAACACTGAAGATGGAAAAGAATGCTGTCCACCTTCCTGGTGCAACTGTGTGTTTGGTACGGCCCTTGCTATAATATTTCGATATACGTCGTATTCTATTGTAAAGGTACACAAATAACGTGCAAGTCTTCAGATACGGTATAAATATAGAAATTTCCGGTTTCCTCCGCTTCCTTCAAGAAAACCACGAAATAGACCCATTCCCTCACCTCTGAAGTCTTCACCCCTCACCCCCCCCCCCCCTTCTCCCCACCCTCTGGCCTCGATAACCTTGACTGAATTGTCCACAGGGAGACCGGAACACTCGGCGTATGGTTGGAGTTGATATCACTCGCCAATCAATTTTCTTCTAATATGCGCCCAAACTGAGAAGGCCGAAGGGTCAGGTACATCTTCAATTAAATTACCCTTTGGCAACATGATGGAGGCATATGCCCCCCCCCCCCCCCCGCACATTTTAGACTGCGTACCAGTCGTTTGATTACCTTGGTACTGAAAAAAAATAATAACTGACATGGAGGAGACTATACTATAGGGCCGAAGCAGCCAGAAATAGGATCCAGGAAATACAGGAGCCAGAGGCTGGCTAGCATTCCACTTGAACCATTTACAGTCCTCGCTAATTTGTGTGAAGTGTACTTATGTAAAGCTCAATGTAATCCAACACTTTGTAAGTATATGGTAAAGCCATATGGTGTATTTTATTGGCAGGCGTTAGTGGCTTGATAGGCAGCGACATGGCCATGTATCTATGTTTTACACAAGTTATTTCGAGATAATTCGAGTGTGTGCAATGTAATTTCTGCTATCCATTGCAACGTCAAATGTGCGCTATCAATCGTGAGGATCAGTCCTGACATAAATCGTCTTCAACATAGGAAAGAGAAAAACAAATTTCGAGGCATCCGAGAAAAAGGTGTCTAATTACGAGACAAGATGTTACTAGACAAGATTGTATAATTGCTTCATTACCACTTCTAAAAGTTAACATTACCTTATGGGTTGTTCTGGTGAAACTAGCCATAGAGAGGAGACGAAGTTATTTGATGATAGTGGAATCGTGTTAATCTCTGTCGTTACCTTTAGTGAGCACACTGCAAATCAAGCTAATAATCTCCTTTCGAATAGCAGTGACGGACGGCCAGAAGAGGCCAGGTGGCTACGCCTTTTATTTTGTTTTAATCACGCAAGAACTCTTGTCAAAACACTCTTCTAAGATGTGTTTGGTGATAACATGTGGAGCTATGTCCATGGTAATAAGAACCTGTAAATAAAGTCTGTAGGTCTTTGGTATCGTGGGCAGGTTCTTCATGCAACAGCGGAATGCGAACAAAGTCAGACTTGGGCTCTCCAGGAGTCAAACCTTAAATTCGAGATTTTATCACGTTTTATTAAAATCACATGAACACAGCTGCTAAAAATGTGTACTCCAATCACGTGATCGAAGAGACGTCACCGTGGAGACGACCTTTCCCTTGGGGAAGGTCATGAAATAGTCTTCTTCAAGATGTACAAGCAACACACCGCCTGGCGACACAAGGATCTGTGTCGGAGATTGTCTGATCAACAGATGGCTTGTTATAATGTCTTGGCAACGCCTACTTTCCGTTCTCGTTATTTTCTTGGATCGTTTCCAAGGAGGATCTGGCAAATGTGACGAGTTCTAGAGCGGTGTGGCTTGGGAGATTTAAAGGGGATCAAGATGAAACGGAGGGATAGGGTGGGTATGGCATGGCATGGCAGTCTCGCTCTCTTTCTTTCTGCAGTATCTGTATCTTGTTAATTTTACTTTACACTAATATACACACACGAACACTTACTTGTTTTTATACTCAGCGTTTATATGTATGGGTTCAAGCATTTCTATCATATTCACTGTCTGGAGTTCTAAGTTAAAATGTTTCGGTTATTATCATATCGCTATGAAGCCTGCATTAATCTGTTAAGTTGATTCACTTCATATCATAAAAATATTGTAAATAATTGGAAAATCTTCATAATGGTTCCCACGATTATCAAAAAGTAGGGGATTTAAAGAATTCGAGTGGTAATTACTTTCTAACAGGCTTTCAGGGTTTTATATATCATATAATGATAACGTTTACACAAAAAGATGACTAAAGGTTCATCAGTCCTTTATTGCTACTCTGAGTAAACGTGATAATCACATGTTCTGCCATTCGGACATCGATCGAACACTCTGTACGAAGATAGCCTATTCTAAGTGAATATTTATAACTATATAATTTTTATATTTCCCAGCTTTAATTCATTATCTTTGGTAAGACAAAGTGATGAGGCTTTGGTTGATCCACCTTACCCAGAGGTGTGAGTCATGACTGTCAGGGCTAACAGCATGAGGTCTCTTTAAAATGCTAGGACTAACCATGGAGCTACTAACAGAGATCTGTTAGTAGCTCCATGGTATAAGATAGGACAAACGCGCACCTCCGATTGGCGTCGACTTATTCCACTTCGAAATCCCTGCGGCTCGATGTTTACTGTATCAGTCTTCACTCGATGACGACAATAGTTGGCGCTGTTTCAGTTTGCCATCCTAGTGTCTGAATCAAGTCCCTCTCGAATGGTCTTTCTCACCCCCCCCCCAAAAAAAAAAAACAATCAACTTTTATAATAATTAGTATGTCAGATCGGTCAGCAAGAGCAGAATTTCGTTCGCCAATATTTCAGAGCTTGAAAGAGTCGAATTGCAAAGCCTTTCTAAACAGAACTGCCTGTTAGCAAACACACAAAGGGAACCCAAATTAATACATATTAAATGCTTTGCACCAATCCATGTTTGCATTGGAGCTTCGAGACAGCAGGCACTGTGGGGAAAAAAAAGTTTCATCCTAACCGTCATACCTTATATATATATATCTATATCTATATATATATATATATATATATATATATATATATATATATATGTACATATATGCTTTAATTCAAATTATGGCATTTTAACCAGCCATAGATCCGGAGGCGGGGATTAACTTTGATAAATAGGACTGGATTGTTGTATTTGTTGTTTATTTGAATTAGATCTACCGGTAAGTTTATGAGCGAGGAGGGAAGTAGCCATAAACTCCAGTTGTTGTTGGTTTTTTTTTTTTTGTAGGCTTACTCATTTAAACATAGCAATACTGCTTAAAGGGACTGTACAGTACTGGTTAAAGTGGGGATTCATGTTTTGAACATTCTTAGGTGAGATAGTGAGAAACATCTCATGAAATATGAAAGAGCATGTAATTTTAAAAAGGATTCAACGTTTATTTGATGAAAATTGGTGTTCAAATGGCTGAGATATCCAAAAAAGTGATAATAATAAAAGGCGACATGCCCCACCTTTATTAGGATCTCTTTGTTTCACCTTGTTTTTGGATATCTCAGCCATTTCAAAACCGATTTTCATCAAATAAACTTTTGATACCCCTTAGAATTGCATGATCTTTGACATCTCATAGAGTGCTTTCTGAATATCTCGCAAAACGTTAAAAGCAAAATTCTCACCTCGACCAGAACTGTACATACCCTTTAACATGATTGCATGAAGACGCTGCAATCAATCAGCACTGCTTCTCCAATAGTTAGTACACTGTCCCTGTACATGTATTTTTGTCTCTTTTGTATCGTTTCTTCTCATCAACTCTTTTTTAATTCTCTCTTTTTGAGAAGAAGAAGAAGAAGAAGAAGAAGAAGAAGAAGAAGAAGAAGAAGAAGAAGAAGAAGAACGAGAAGAAGTAATACATCCGGGGAATGGAATCTACAACTGTGCGGTTACTGCGATTCATGGAGTATACTGTCATCTGATGTCGTCATTTTCCATCAAAGAGGGCGTGATGTGTGTGACTTCACGTTCGTGTGCAGTAAATTCTTCGACCTATCTGCAAACATGGAGCTAAGACAAACAAACCACAAACGAACTTCATTCTGAAAGCTATTGCACTGCCTGAAAATCTACTTATACAATGACTGCAAAGAAGTTAGCACATTGTTTTCTTCAGGAAAAATTAATTCGATAATCTTCGTCCTTTTTCTTTACTCTGTGGAATTAATCACAAATATTTACATGAAATTAATCACAGCTTAATGATTATACTGTCTTGAAGTAGTAGGTCAAGTGCTCTTTCATTATGAAAGACAAATGAAAAATTGTTGAATTCTCTTTATTTCTTCTCTGTGTCGTCACCTCACTGTGACGTAACGAATTATTGTCGTCTTCTTACCCAGAGCTGACCAGATGTAACATGGGTTCAACTAAAACTTTAAAGTTCATAACTTTTAGAATGGATCGATCGATTGAGAGACTTTCTTTAAGCATCAATAATGTGCATGGTAAGTACATGTATTTCTTTATTGATTTGATCCACATGTAACTTGGAGGTAAATGCCATCCAAGAGTAAATTGAAGAGTAATATTCAGCAAATGACAGCAGGGGAAGTTGTACCCCTGAAATTAATTGAACTGAAGTGAGATTTTGCAAAGTAGGATTTTATGGTCCAAACTTTTTACACACTCACAAGAAGGAAAATGAAATTCTAACGTGGGATCATATCATATATCATGATCACAAAATATTGTGCGTTTTTGAAGAATTATTGAATTACGAATTAAGATGGGGGTGTGGTATAAGAAATCATCTTTTTGTCTATTCCAAGTAAATGCTAAATAGGAGAAAAGTGAAATTTTCGAGGTTTGTAAACCTTCATCGGCATGAAGTGCTATGTTCAATACACACATACACACATAAACATATTGTATATATGATATTGCATATATATTAGGCCTATATAGGCCTATTAGTTGTCATAAGAGAGGAAGCCAAGATGAAGAAGAAGAAGAAGAAGAAGAAGAAGAAGAAGAAGAGGAAGAAGAGGAAGAAGAAGAGGAAGAAGAAGAAGAAGAAGAGGAAGAAGAAGAAGAGGAAGAAGAAGAGGAAGA
>NW_027272367.1:260000-345000 GCF_040938485.1 Diadema antillarum | reverse complement strand
ATATCGGTCACGAAGATCAACAGACATACGCTTTAATCATGTGAAATTCTACCGTATCCTGCGACATCGAGAAAATATGATTATGAGTAAAAAAGAAACGAGATGACATAAACGAGGAAGGATGTGGTGTGGGAGAAATGCGACTCCTCCATGACCTTGGTAGGACTAGGTAGAGCAGGACTCCTTCCATCTCCCTGCCTAAATGTCTGAAGTTGCCCTTGTGACGTTCATTGAATGAAACCCTCCTGATCTGTGCGTGGAGGAATTTAACATACAAGAAGCAAACGTTCAAATATATTTTGCTGTGTAAATAAATGAAATGAAAACAAACATTGAAACTGAATCAAAAAGATTTAGCCTTTTACAATTTTGAGCCTTGTCTGGATAGAAGAAATAATTCTTTATGTCAACCATCTCCACCTAGATTGAATACACATGTATTTGACTTCTCCTTGATCACATCCTGAGAATTCGGTTTTTATGCTGGATGACATTGAAAGTCAGAAAGTGTTTCCTCCAGTACGCTACGATGGCTCCAATGTTTCATGAATTATAGCATCTATTTTAAAGTAAGATTTATAGCGGAATTTCATAAAATAGAAAAACAGGTTTTCTAATGAGTACTGGTATCATTTCATGCTCATGTGATACAATTCTCCACCCAATGCTGATAACCTTTATTGAATGAAGCCATCCTGGTATGTGCGTGTTTGAATTTAACATACAGGAAGGGAACGTTCAAATGTATTTGGCTGAGTAAATAAAAGAAATAAAAACAAACATTCAAACTGAATTAAGAATAGTTTGAGCCTTGTCCGGATAGAAGAAATAATTCTTTGTGCCCACAAATTCTCCACCTAGATTAAATATTGACTTCTCTTCGATCACATTTAAAAATTTGGTTTTACGAAAGTAAATCCTGGATGACACTGACAGTCAGAAAGTGTTTCCTCAAGTATCTAACGACGCCCCTACCGAATAACAAATTATATCGTCTTTTTTTTAAAAGTAAGATTTATGATGGAATATGATATAACGACAGAAAACAAGTTTTGTAATGAGTATTGTTATCATTAATTTCGTACTAACATGGTACAACTCTCCTTTAACAACGGGGAAAAGTTGGGTTTGAAAATCAGGGTGAAATTTTAAAAAAAAATGTCAACTAGTTGTAAGTACAGGATTCATCACATTCTGACCTTATAGCGCAGTTGTTGATATGAAACTTCCAAATGTTTTCGTGATACTGTGATATTCAGAACAACGACACAAGTGTGATGATTCATCACGTCAAAAGTCACCCATTTTTAGCTGAACACAAACATGTTTTTTAGTTTGCTTGGTTTTGGGTTTTGTGTGTGTGTGTTTTTTTTTGTTTTTTTTTTTTTTTGGGGGGGGCAATAAATCAATAAGAACAAGTAGCATGTATCCCATCCATTTATATTTGTTTATTTGTTTGCTTGTTTTAATAGTACAGTGGGAGACTGTTGAAGTGATGGCGTCATTAAGTCTCCCAATGTGCGTTGTTCCATTATTCGTTGAGAACATACTATAAAGCTATAATAGTTCAAAATATTCTTATTTAATCTTTCAACTTACGAACCTTCGTCCATTCTGATGTAGTTCTTGATATATTTCTAATTAATTTAATGTACATGTCCTTTAATATTCAACTTTACCACGCAGATTTCATTTTAAATCTCGATTTGACGTCTAAATAAAACATGAATAAAGGTAACGAATATAGTTAAAAAAACGTTAGTGTAAATAATGAAATAAAATGTTAAAAAGAGGATTGTAACAATTAAGTCAAGAAAATGGTTTAGTTTCAATTGAACATCTCATATGGAAATTCATTTATCTGTTTTCTGTAGAATAGTAAATCTATTGATTTTGTGCTCATGGTAGATCAATCGCTGACTGATAGGTGTTGTCAGGGATTCAAATTGCAGCAAAGAATAAATCTAAATGAGCATAGCATCATGTCTTTAACAAGTTGAGGGACTGTGTACTTTTTATCAACAAAAATGAAATTGTGTGGATTTCCCCCTTGTTTATCTTTATAATTATCTCTCCTCTCAGAATCTGACGTCATGGAATGATGTAGTATTCTTAGCCTGCGATGACGACCTATGAATTTAACAAAACTATGAAATATGAACTAATAATGCAGGAACAAATTGTCCGATTTTCCTCAAACTTCATTAGTGTGTTCTTCTGATATTTCTACGTTCATTGGATCCATGCTATGTTTTGGGATTGAATTCCCCCTTAGAATTTTATCCAGTCAGTAAGCTGAAAAAAAAATGTTGTTTTCCTCTTCGAATGTTCATGACAATCCTTATGAAAGTCTAGAGACGAGCTTGAAAGCATGAAATGACTCAATCTGGGTGTACTTCAAGTTCACGATCGCACCGTAATTTCTGTTGCATGATAAACAATCCCTTCTTCACTTGAAATCCGTAGAGGGCGCACTCGACCTTCCCAGGCTTGACAGAGCATTGTGTCAACACTGCACCTGTCCTCTGATTTGTTTTACCCATTTTTTTTTTGTTGTTGGTTACATCTTATGTCAAAGCAATATCCTTATTCAAGTTTTAGAATATTTCAAGTGTTTGATATTGAGTATTCTACCCCCCCCCCCCCCTCCCCCGACTCCCTTAAGTATCAAAAAGACAGAAGCTTCCTCGGTCGCGTTGGGCAGAATGAGCTCTTTGCAAATATCAAATTCTCCTCATTAGTATTTTGCTCTGTGATTATATTGTTGAATATACAGAATTCGCACACCCCCCCCCCCCCGTATTTATGTAACAGGGAGAGAGGGGGAAGAGCAAGAGAAAGAAATGAAGAAAAGAATAGAAATAAATAGATATAAAGTAGGAAAGAAAGACAGACAGACAGAAACAAAGGACAGAAATAAAAGAAATCAATGTAGACGTACATTCCCTGCTAAATAGAAGCAGAGTTGAAGAGACATCCATCATTCGTTCTTTAGCAAGTCATATCCAAATACCCTCCGAACTTTAGTCAGCGTTGATTTGTGTACGTAAAAATAGGAATCCAACAACTTTAAACCTGCAGGTATTTCCACTCGATATATCGAGTGTCCTAGCTGTACTTATTTAGCATAACTGATCTGACAACGTGACTTCACATGCTGAAGGAAACGTTGAGATTAACTATACCTACTGTTCTTCCTTGGAAGAAGACATGAAACTCATTAAGAATGAAGATCACTTGCCACGCCGTTCACATCTTACATAAAAGTCCTCCCCAACTTGTACCGACTTGAACTTAGTCTACCACCCGATGGAAAAAAAAAATGAACGACGAAGCAAAGTGAACCTGTTCATACGGAATGTGTGTGTGCGTGTGTGATATGTGCGTGTCACTACAGGTGGTGCAGTCTCCGTGTAAAGTTTGTCCGCTTGTCGAAGGTCTATCCTCACGCGGTTCCGATCCTGTCTCTCCCCAGCTGTAGAGCGGACCCCTCTCGCTACCTCCGTCACTCGAACCTTGATATTTTCTGACCCCATTTTTCAGCAATTAGAGGACCAGGGGGACGAGAGTGTAGTGATCTCTGTTCTCTGTTGAGAGTTTAAAGTACTAACTTTTCACTCCAACCGTCCTCTTTGCTGACTTTTTGGGAGTCGAAACGATCGTCGGTTCGTTCGAGACTTTGCGAGGTGTCCCCTGGGTGTGTTAGTGAGTACAGCGCACGGGAAGATTGGGCCACCGTCCGTACCTCCATTGCTTTCTGACACGTTGCATGTCACATCACACCCTCTCCATCCAACGATTTGTCTAGAGATCACCAAGCGATAATTTGGCGCCATTGAATTGTGACGGTATTCTGCAGCCTGCCATACCTAACACGATCACCTGAGGAGTGGAGGAGCAGGGAGTGGCAAGATCAAAATGAGGACTTTATTACTGTTTTGCCTTCCCGTCCTGTGGTTTGGGCTGGTAACAGCAAAACCGAGACCTCTGTTCTACAACGATTTGATGGAAGATGCTGTCGAGGTATGTCACTTCAATTCACTCATAAATTCACCCTTTGGAAACTAAATTACTCTGCTATATTGCAATGTTTTCCGACATACCGCTATCAGGGCGGAAAACTAAACATGCTAGTGGTATAACGTTGGTAGACAAAAGATTTGAGCGAAACAATGAAGGGCCGTGTTGCGTTAAAAATGATGACATTGTAAATCTACCTCATGACCTACGACTACTGCGTCGTTTGCAGTTATTTGCTCGAAGAAAGCAAGGTATGTTGTGTAAGGTTCTACTGAGAGGGTGAAATGAAAAATAAAAGAAACCCAACAAACACACTTGGATGCAAGTGACCGCTCTGCCATGACTTCACAGATTCGATTCCATTTCTTATGATATTTACTCGTCGGGCGGGAGAAGTTTGAGATGTATATGAGATCAGATGCCGAATAATTCCGTCAGTTCACAACAATGGTTCAACCTAGATTGGTATTATTTAACCTGTCTGTCTGTAGACGTATTGGAGATTAATTTCTAGAAGAGAATAGAAGAAAAGAAAGTGACTCGCAATCTTTAATATTAAGGGGCATATTAAATGTCAGAGCATGCAATAAATGAAAGTAACGAAATGCAGGACTTGATGGCGCGCTGTGTAGGAGAAAAGTTCACCAGAGTTCACAATGGACATGTGGCAACATCAGCAGGCTGGTCAGCTTTGATGCTAATAATTCTTGAGGTATCGATACAATAGTCGAGAGGAAATGCTTAGAACGTTGCACGATGTACTTGGATGTCTCAAATGGAAGCCAAATGTTCACGCGGCGTGACAAGCTCCGCTGCCGCATGATTTTTTTTTTTTTTTTTTTTTTGGTACGATGATGCGGCGTAAAGGAGAGTAGCCCCGTTTTCACTGGTGGGTTTCTGGACGGTTGCGAGTGACCCTTGACCCTTCCCCTTAACTTCTCCTACGTCTCGATCTCTCTTATGTGCAACATAACAGTGACTAAGTCGTGATGATTATATTACATTTGTTTGTAAATTTGTGGGTCTGATTATCCATCACCAGGGATTAGTGATTTTCAACGATGTGTCGGGTGCAAAACACTCTTCACGATTCACTTATCATATAGGTTTGAAGTAGGTCATACTCTGAAGGATCGTCAATAAAATAAACTTGTAAACTTGTAAACTTGTTGAAGGTCGAAACGTTACGTAAGACTGTACAGCAGCGAATAACGTCAGTTACCGGTTGCAAGTTATTATTTCTTTTTTACATAATATATCACGAGTTATGAAAGAATACAAGGAAGTCCTTCTTTTAACACATGGAATTCTTTTCCCATTATTTAACCCCTTTCTTGGTGGACGCAGGGAGGTGTGAGAGAGATACCATTCTCTCTCACACCTCCCTGGTGGACGCGAGGGGAAAACTTTTTGAGAGCAACAAGTTTCTAGTGCTGTGTGCCAGTGGAAACCGGGTCCTCCTGCTCTTCCCCAGGGAGCGTAGGACGATAACAAACTGTGTGTACGGGGAGAGAGAGGGGGAGAGAGACTGATGCTGTGGTCCACGTCTGGTGACTGGCGAGGTTGCAAAGGGAGCACACGTTTGTGAATCTGGTAGACCAGCCTGTTTCAAAAGCGCTTAGTCGACAAGTCTGACTCCGTGTACCTGATGTGGTTACGTGTGACGCATATGTCATTTGTTGGTCATGAAATTGAGCAGGCTTTGTGTTTGACAAAGAACTCTTGAAGTTCCGACTCTTAGCAAATTAAAAGTGCATGTGATATGAGTAGTTAGGCCTACATAAACTGATATTTAACATCATTTACAGCCGAAAACATTTTGAAGAGGTTGTGAAATATGAGATGATGCAAGGGCAGGTACTGTGGCGATTATAACGATCAGTTGCAGCAGGGAGGGTGCGAGAACCATTAGTCTCACCTCCTTGGTTGCAGTCCCGTAATAAACATTTTCATGCAGGACCCTACAATGATCCCTGGATTGTGAGTCTCATACAGTATCTTGGATTCACACCAACGCGAATTAACGGTAGGCCTATACAAATTTCGAGATTTACATCGCGATCCAGATCTCGAGACGAATCCCACTCCCACTAGATATAGCGTGATCAGCATCCCAACCCATATCTCAAGATATATTGCGATTATTTTGGAATCATCGCGATGATTTGGGAAATATCGCGATATTTCGCATCACGGCGAGTGTGTGAACGCTGCAGCAAAACAATCTTGTAAGCTTGTGAATCAGAGCAGGGCAATATAGACCAGTTCGTAATTCCACTTTGCGCATGAGGAGAGAAAAAAAAATGATCATGGGGCTGAAAGCAGCTCGTAAACCCTTTGGAGCCATTGATTTTGTAAATCAGTCAGATGTTGTGGAGGCGACTTTTATATTATCGGTTGTTGATCTGTCATATCTAGACCATTTACTTCCTTTGTCCAGTGTGTCAGGACAAAATGCGAATAAGCTGAACTTGGATGAACTTTATACTCTATATTTAATAGATGGGTAAATGAGGCTTGCTTTGTATAGGAAATCATTCGATTTCAAATTCAACTTTATTTTCACTTTGTTTCAACAGAATGTACAAGAAACAATCTGATAAATTTGACATGTAAGTCGCTGAAAATATACATAGCCAGACAGGGATAAGAACATGTTCATGTCTACATGATCAGTACAAAAAGAAACATACACTCTATATACACTCTGCGGAAAAAAAAAATTGGAGGTACCCACTCAAAAGACTATGCTTGTAACATGTGGGTACTTCTGAGGGAAAGGGGGAAATAAGGGGGGGGGGGGTGAAAAGCTTACAACTACAAAAATTGCGGGAAACGGGAAATTCCATTACATGAATTATATTATATGAATAATTATGAATATGAATAATTAGTTACTGTGATTATGAAAGGGGGCCACAAATACCCCAATCCACGGGGAAATTAAGGCGCCACAATTAACATTAACATAATCGTAATTAATATGCAAAGGAGAAGTTACAGGTTTTTACTTTCTTTTGTATTGATGTTAAAGGTATAGGACCCTATATACATTAACTGTGTGTTTAAATTTACATAAAATATATTACGGTATTAATAGATAAGATTAACTTTTCATAATGCGAATGGTAGTAATGGAAATGTGAAAAGGGGGGCCATAATTACCCTAGTCACCCATTGTAATTGGCACTTTTTGGTGCAGTTAAGAAATACAAGTTTCATAACTTCCCTAGTTTTTACTCAATCTTTATCAATTTTTTTTACTGTTGTGATTGTGACATTTTGTTAATGTACTTTACATAATTTTTTAGGTCTATTTAAAACTTGTCCGGAATTGCCCTTTAATGAGATCAATTCCGCTTTGAATGAAGCAAGCGATTTACCATGGTTCATCCATTTCGTCGAGTCTGCAGTGCAAGCAAGGCAAACGTGCATTACCATTAACTGTTTATACTCTTGGAGCTGATGTTTAAACGACCATTGACTCTTAAAATTGACGCCTTGTTAATCGGAGATCAGTCTGTTGTTCAGGACAAGTGGTTCAAACTTTCACTATTTTTTATGATTAATTATGAAACAGCAACCAGCGATGTCTTGGTGAAATCTTCACAAAGTTATGAAAGTCAAAAACTACTTTCCTTCGACGTATGGTCATAATTAGCAACTACTATAACTGCGAAACCACACGCTAGAAAACGCGTTATAAAAAAAAGAAAACAATAGACTTTTCGTTGTTACTGTAAGTACAGTGTACTATGAGAGAAACTCAAAGTGTGATTTTCTTTCGTGATTGTTCATTATTTTTATCCCTCCGCCACGAAGTGTCGCCGGAGGTATTATGTTTTATCCGTCCGTCCTTCCCTCCGTAATCAATTTTGTGGAAGCGTAATTACAAAACCGTTCGAGACATCCTAATGAAACTTGGAATGTATTGTGCCTCTCAACTTTAGGGTGCACTTGCTGAAGATCAAAGGTTAAAAGGTCAAGGTCAAATGCTTAAAAAATTGCACTATTTCCTCCATAGATCTATGTAATGCTCGAAGGTATTTTCTTGAAACTTGTAAATGTACCACCAAATAAAGATTCTCCAAAGAGAGTTTCAGGTCATGAGGAAAAGGTCAAAGGTCAGGTGAAAATGTTGAAATGTCATTTTTTTTTTTCAATTCTTGCAAATGGTTCAAAATGTTTTCAAGAATGAGACTTGGTAAATATACATGTACTGACTGGTATAGTGATCACTTAAGGAATTGGGGTCATGGATCAAAGGTCAGGGTCAAAGGTTAAGGTCATCTCTTCAAAGTTTCACTGTTTCCCCTTTTATTTATGCTAATGCCTGTAGCATTTTTCTTGAAACTTAATAAATACATGCATTACCTAATGGAGATTCTCTGGGAAATTTCCTGTCAGAAGTGCAAAGGTCAAAATGTCAAAGGTTAAAGGTCAGAGGTCAGGCTAAAATGCGGAAAAAAAATTATACTGAAATTATACTTATTCTTTATACCTTTAAATTACTCAATTCACAAACTTATAAAAGGGTCAAAAGTCAAGTGAAAATCCTCAAATCCCCAAATACATGTACCTGCACTCTTAGACAATATAGCAAACCTAGTGCAAGGAGAGTGAACATTCAACACATTTTTTACAATACTGTCATTTCAGTATTTTGCTAGTTATTTGAAACTGTCATCACACGTTGTGAAAACATTGTAATAATATACACCTATTACTTATTAGGAGAACCATGCATTATGGCGGAGGCATACATTTGTAGTTTTTTAATAAACTACAGTACCTTGTCAACAGAGTGACCCTGGAAGTGGTGCGAGAAAATACATGTTAGGGCCTCTTTTTTTTCTTGTAGTCTTGTACCAAAAATATAAACTGCTTTGCGCCCCCCCCCCCCCTTCACGGAATGTCTGGATCCACCCCTGACCTATACCTTGTGTGAAACATGTAAGATTTCTGGACGTAGGAAATCAGTCGTATATCCGAGTAAGTCACATTAATCTTATACTTGACCTCTTCATCTCATATTGTGCTATTCAGGGAGTATTTTGACATCGGAATAACACATGAGCAACATTTGTTTAAATCGAAGTACAACTTGTATATAGACTATCGTGGATTTGTATAAGAGCATTTCATGTCAAATAGGTTGAGTAGCTCGGCAGGGGATCTTCTTGGGTCTCCCTAGGGCTAGCAGGTGAAATTCCTGGACTAGTTCAGAGCTAGTTTGTGAAGAAAGAATAAACCACGTTGAAAATTGGATTAAAATAACATTTATAAGGAGGTTATGAAATTTTAAACATTTGCTTAATTTTTGCAGAACGATTGTCGAACAATATTTATATGAATATATGCAAGTTAGCTAGCTGATGATGTGAGATGATGATGATCAGCTCACAACTTTCCATTTATCTTGAAAAAAAATGGCGAAAATTCAATTATCTGCTAAAAAAGTGTGAAACAATGTTATTCTTGACTAAATAGAGTTTCATACAGAATTATTAGTCTGATATAGGAACTATATTAGGCACAACTATGTTGGAACAATATAAAGCAAACCGAAACAAAATTAATTCCTTTTATTTTTTAGATTTATGTATAAACTACAGGGCAAGTTGTGAAGCGATGATATCATCAACTTACTATTCGTATATTTTCATTGACTTTTAATGAACTGTTTTGTGAAGATTAGGAAAACTTTACAATTTCACAACTTTTCACATTTTTAATTGATTTCACGGCATCCTCACTGTTGTGCTTGAAAGAAAAAATAAGCTCATTATTATTTTCATGCTAGTGCTTTAACGTACAGTGAACATTGTAATAGCAATAAGACATGTTTAGATTGAGGTCGATTTGCAAAGCATGACTGTATAGTGTATCTGTCACTGCCTTCGTGACATCTAATTATAGTTGTGACTCGGTGACAGAATAAGCCGAAGAGCAAAACGTGCGACATGAAACAATAAACGTCCTTTTAAATGTCCTTATACTTTTCCCTGAATATAGGAGGGACCTTCCCGCCTGCTATAGAAAATGCTTGATGTAGGCATTGTTTAATAGTAATCATACACTCCTAATTGTTCCAAACCCCTGTGAAATTTCCCTGACCGTCGAGACGAATATGCAGTGAAGGCTGTCGCTGTTTCCAGAAATTAGTGGAATATTTCGCGTCCTTTTTTTCCCGTGTTTTGTTTAATTTGCAATTTAATGACATTTTTGCTGTAGTTTCTTCGATTCTTATCTATTTTTGAAGGAAAATATTATTCAGAGGGTTGAAGGTTCAAGTGCGAGTTTCTACACTTTGTCTCCCTCTACAAATTCAATTTGTTAATGACAGGCTCGAGTCCCACTAATTCCTTTTTTTCCGACATGTTTGTTAATTTACAGATTAGCAGTTGCGATCTTAGCAAATTTAATTTGTAGAGCTAGACAAAGTAAAGAAACTCGCACGTTATCTATTTTAGTTGGTAAATTAGCGTGTACGCCTACTCGGAAATAAGAGTTTCATGTATGCTGTCGTTTTTACTGTACTATCCCTTTGTCACGCTCGGTAATTTATGACATCTTTGTCTTGTTTCATTTCAAATAAATTGTTACGTAGTATACAAGTATTTATCAGACACTAACACTCCTTGGTATAGGCCTATACCAAAGCCGGCGTATGACTATGGGAGCTACAGAATAACAAGATTCTCGATTAATTCGTATTTGATTCGAATTGTAGAGAAGCTGATTATGATTGCAGTGGTCTCCTTGCAACCAATCTTGGAGATGGACAGAAGCTCCGCCTCCTTGACTGGAGTTGGGGCACGCCCATTTACTTCGTCAGTACTTGGTCGACTTTGTCTTACACGTTTATCCTCCCGGGCCACAAACAAATGTCTCGATTTATATAATGTTATATATTGATAGGCCCCATATACCTGTATGATATACAGGGGATTTCTTGCACACCCACAAACATCTCTTGAACAACATTGAAGTGAATAACATTGTTAAGATGGGCTGACGAACTGAATGACAATAGACCTCTGTATTTATTCTTGATGATCATTGTTCTTTAGAAAAACAAAGTGTGTATGGGAGTTTATGAATCTTGGAATAGGAATTAACTATATTTTTCCTCTTTGTAGAGCAGCAGAAATTAACCCCCCCCCCCCCCCCCCCCATGTACGTCTTCTTAAGTTACGAGACTAGCACAAAAGAAAACACAAAAGAAAACAAAATAAGAACAAAAACAGAATAGGAGCTGAAGAGTACTAGCTAGTAATTGGCTCAAAGCAGGTTTGTACTCAAAGCCAACGGCGGAGTCGGCACAAATATCCATGGAGACGGGTAAATGCAATTATGGGATTTGATAGCCGTAATAACATTGAAAACCACAGGAAACAAATCTCGCTGGTTTTCCTTCGTATTTACACAGGCAAGATCCAACGTCGTGCGCTGAAAGATGGATGGTTCTCTAAATATTATTCTTTCTTTTTCATGAAATCCCATCAAGGTCACACGCAGAGCATTCTATTTCTTTCGTCGTGTCTGAGTCTCTAATGGTACCATGGCAACGTCTCGAGACCATTATTATGGTCACTTTAGTGAGGTGCTCAGTATCTTCCTCCCCGGAGTGACAGTTTCTATACTCATACTGAAATGATAAGGCGAAAACTGGGAGATGATTGGTTGATGTTCAAATACATAATTATCAAAAGCTGGTTTGAAATTAAGGCTTATACAGTCAAGTGATTATCAAAATTTCGAACTCATCAGCGTTTAAGCAATATCCTACAAAATTCAGTTTGAGATGATGGTGAGTTAATCACAAACTATTTTCAACTACCTCCTCTAAAATAAGGAAGCCGAATCATGTCTTTCGTCCATATCCCTGCATATTTACTGTCATGAAATTTACTGTCATCATGTCATCAACATCAAATTGTTTCGTGAATGACCGCTGCTCATTATGTACGTGCATGTAGGCCTGTATAAATATATATATATATATATATATATATATATATATATATATATATATTTAAATATATATTATACAATGCATAGGCCCTATACCATTCTCCCACGAATTTAACAATCTCCATGAGCAGCAAAACTTCCTTTTAAAAAGATTATTCTTTGCGACTCTGTTCAAGTCTGGAAATAATTCCTTTTGTTCCTCCATTTTCTAACAGGATAGCTAAGATTGTGTGCATGTAGGGCCTAAAAGACATCTCATCTATATTGTACTCTGTGTTCGTGAATAATCCATTTTCTTTTAGTTTACAACGGATGCAATTTTAGGTATTCAATGATTTTGTATCTCGGAGAAAGCCTTGTTCGTTTGACTTACCTTTACTTCAAAGGTCTTGTTTACCTTTGGGAGTAGTGATTTAAAAAATTTTCAGGATATGACATTTAATGCATAGGCCTATGTGTAGGTCTGTTGTACCACAAAACATTCTGTCACATGTAATTTTCGCCATAAAGCCTAAAATATAAGGAGATATCTGTATTTTTCTCAATAAACCGTAACTGTAGACGGTTTAGTCTGAAAACATTTTTATTATAACTTTTGTTCACATTATTTTTGTATATCTAACATTAGTAAGTAACATCGATTTTACCTATTCAAATTTTACAGTGGTTGTTTCTATCCCTTGAACTCACATTTTATAACTGGGCAATTCCACGGTAACTCGCGTTACAAATAATGGGTACATTTTTGGGATAATGTGCCAATATCTTTGTAATTGGTAAGATCTACAAGTTACTTTTTTCATGATGGGTTAAGTAGACATACACCAACTAAATGAATCCAAGAAGAAAAATAAAGGACAAACATGTTGGGATTCTTTGATCATTTAATTTCGGTAACTCGCGTTACACAAAAAGGACATGGTCAATTCTGTGAAGACCTATTTTTGGAAAGTCTCCTCATACTAGACAATCTTGATAAAAGTTTTCCTACCTTGATTTGATAGTAGGTTAGGACTCATAAATCAACAATATCAAAGTTGAGTAACAATGACCTGGAAAAATATAGGGAGCCTTTATGTCGGTAACTCGCGTTACGGTAACTCGCGTTACATTATGTCCACTAACACAGGGTGATACAAATTGATAACATACAATTGTTCTGATGGCACTGAATCTTGTGTTGAATATTCTGAGAGATGCTTATTTGTGTAGATAGTAAAATGAATAAATGTTACACAAATATTTCACTAATAAACCCTGTAGAAGAGTGCGTTTAAGACTAATAAGAGCTTCACTCCTCGTAGAGACCTTGAATATGTTTGAATATACATATATACTAGATGATTTAGGTGTATTAAGTGCATTGTAAGATTCAGAGTGTAAAGATGAAAAATGTTGAAAGTCTTTTTTAAACAAAACATAAAAGTATCAAACCCTATATACAAGTTTACAAAACAGCTTACAATCTTTCAAAAATTCAAATTCTGTCTTTGTGAGCAGTGAAAACTAGTACATTTCTTTGCAACTGATTGACAAAAAGACCAGTTCGTAATTCCACTTTGTGCATGAACAAAAAAAAGGTCATTTGTACCAACAGGCATTTTGGTTTGTAAATTCACTGAGATAAGCATCTGTGATGCGATGATTATTCATGCGATCCTTGTCTAAATGATGCTTGCCAGCACATCCACCTGACAGCAAGAATGGTATTTTGCAATATAAAATGAAATAAGCTGTTACTGCATTCAATACAAAACAGTGTAATGGATGCCTGCTAAATTATAAACTGATGGGAGTATTCTGATCCCCTGATCTAAAAGCAAATTCATTCTTTTTTTGAACAGAAGTTCCATAAATTGTTATGTCATACAAGCTTAAAATGCATTATGCTGCTTTGAAAACAAGTGAAGTGCCGAACCAACTGAGAAAAAAGAAAGGTCATTTGTACCAAAGTGTACATGAGCTACAGTGTAATTACGAACTGGCTTATTACCCAACATCGACGTAAATAACCACTGAATTGATCAGTGTTTTAGTAGTAGCCATGATAAAAAAGTCATGGGCGTACATACTCAAGCAGTATTCAAACTTACGACCTCCTGATCACAGGACAGGCGTCATCTCCACTAGACCACCGTGCTTTCACCCGACAACAAGTGCTGGTTCCAATCCTTATAGCATGCAGTGGGTACTGCGTAATTATTCAAATTCTTGAAATTCTTCCGTTGAGATGTTTTCATTGCAACTGATTGACAAATTGCCCTACATCAACGTTAATAAGCTCACTGAATTGATCAGTGTTTTATTAGTAGCCATGATAAAAAATCATGGGCATATACATACTCGAGCAGGATTCGAACCCACAACCTCCTGATCTCCGGACAGGTGCCATCTTCAGTAGACCACCGAACAAGGATTAGAACCAACACTTGCTGTGCTTTATAGCATTCTGTAAAAAAAAATCTGTAATACTGATGCAGTAAATTCAAACGATAAATTTAATGGTCTCATTCACTGCTGGATACAAGTACACATGCAGTGATTTAGCCAGGCTAGACTCTTCAATGTGGCATGTGATCAGTGGCCTTGATGCTAATCACAGTTTATTAGGCTGCCCTCCTTTGTTTCAGTCCAGCATAGTGTGTATAACACTGCATTTGATTGTTTTCACCACAATCTAGCTCAATTAAGTGCTAAAATTTGCTTATGCTGAGCGAAACTTGTGTTTATAGTTGGTAACTCGCGTTACATGCCGGTAACTCGCGTTACAAAGTAACTCGCGTTACACTTTTCGTTGACATTTTTTAATGTGATAACAGTGTTTATTCAAGTCAACATCCTGTGTACAGTATAAGGGTTTGATGAATTTAGAAAATTATGATTCCCAACAAATTACCTCCACTGCTTCCTTCAGAATAAAAAATATTTCTTGTTTCGGTAACTCGCGTTACATGGCTCAAGGGCTGAACTTTCATGTGGTGATTAGAATTTTTTGAAGGTGGCATAAAAATTTCCTCATGGGAGACTAAAGTAGAACTAATTTGCTTCTTTAAAATAAATAAATTGAAGTGCTAGCAGAATTTTTCTATTTAAAAAATTATATTAAGTTAAGCATGCATTTTAGCAATTTGGATGACGGAAAAATTGTCTTCAACATTTGTAGCTGTTTCTCGGGAAATATTTGACCGATTGATATAATTCCTTGAGTTTCTTTAACTTCAATATATGGGTAATACATAATGAGTAATTCTTTTGCAATATGATAAAGTTGAAATTTTAGTGCCATGTCCACATTCCCATGGAATTGCCCAACTATTTTAAAGCACTAATGCTGGGTTTTTGTTTAATCTGCAAATGGTAAAATACGCCTAGTTTGATATAGGAAAAGTCGACTGGATGATAGACTAAAATTTCCTTCTTATTTTCAGCCCCAGTGGATCCCCTGCTGACTGAAAATGAAAACATACATAGAGCTCCATGATTATATCATAGGTTTGTGTATTTACATACAGTAAAGTTGATGTTGAAACGCGTTGACAAGTAGTGGAAAATCCAATTATTGACCTCTAGGTCAAAACATTTTGACATTTGTTAAACCTTGTGAATATATTACCCCACTATGTTTACCTCGGGATCACGATGTAGTGTGAAGCCGTGCTTCTCAACCAGTGGGCCACAAAGCTCTCGCAGGTAGGCCGCGATCTACCCCCCCCCCCCACCTCCCCCCCCCCCCAAAAAAAAGAAGAATATTTATGTTCGATCTTTAAATGTAACTGGGTCTAAAAAAAAATGTAGGTGCCAAAGGGGCCTCGGGTTTAGAAAAAAAACTACAACAAAACAAAACAAAAAAGTTTGAAGAGCGGATGTGAAGGATATGTGGGATTCAATCCTTCAAATTAGAAAATCATACAGGTTTAAAGGTACACTTAGGAAGACTGAAGGTGAATACTCACAGACAAAGGTCACTTGGTTAGAAGCAGATAAAAAACGTCAACTGGTTAGGCTCTCATGGTATTATTTGAGAAGTAAGATTGTAATAATGAAAGGCGAAATTTTGTCAAAGATAGCTGTACTCAGAAGTGTCCTTTTCGACTGCAGACTACGAGTGTCATTTACTGCCATAACATTGTAAACTTTGTAAGTATAATTCCCTTAAACTGCACATTACTTGAATATGAGACCGTTCTGAAGCAAATAATTTTCACACAACAATAGATATATAATGTACTCTTAAATGAATCCCACAAGAATTGGAACAATCAACTCCCAGCATTCCCACTGATCAGTAACTAGCCATCCCCTTTAAAATGTATTTGATATGAATTACAGTCAGGTACAGTTTGGAGGAAAATGAAATACCTAAAAAATCAATACACTTCAAAGAAAGAGAAAAACATTCTCTACCATATACAGTACCATTTAAAAAATGACCACCAAAAAAAAAAATGGTTTAGAAATGAGAAAGATATGATATCTTGTTATTTTACATTTTTCGGAAAACATTTCTTGACTAGTCCTCATGAATATTGAAAAGGGAGTGTTGATGATGTCATTCCCTCACATTTTTTCCTGTATGCTGATTATGAATTCTTAAAAAATATATATTTTTCAGCTGAAACAACTAAAACATTTCCACACCAAGATATATCAGAGTTAACATTTGTTCTTTTTTATTTTGGGAGATTTTAAGACAGGTTTTATATTTATACAGCTGAAATATGAGATTTTTGTCATTTCTGTAGGAAACCTATAGGCCTATATGATATGAATAAAAAATTGTGAGAGCATGACATCGTCATATTCCTAATATGAATATTCATAAGGACTGGTCAAGAATTTTATTTTTCCTTCCTCGAAAATTTTTGAAATTTCGAAATATCATACCTTCCTTATTTCTTTTCCCATTTTTCTCATTTTTGTATAGTTTTCTAGGGAATATTTCCTCTTTCTCTATCAAAAAAAAAAAAAAAAACTCATTTGGGGGATGTATTTCCTATTTAATGAATTGACAGCTAGTGAGAAAAACGAATACTAATGAATGGTCAAGGATTCATTTGACTGAAATTAAGGAGCAGTGATTAAAAAATGTTGGAATTATTACATTGACGTAGTATCATAAAACATCTAAATTTGGCAATAAAGCAGCAAATATGAGGAGGTATCACTTATTTTCTCAAAAAACCATAACTGTAGAAGTTTTATTCTAGAAACTATTCGAATAAAACTATTGTTTACATTGTCTCTATTCAAAAAGTACTTAAAGGTACTGTTTTTCATTGGGGACCGTGATTTAAACATTTTTTCGAGATATCACATTTGGTGCGTATGTGTAGGTCAGTTATCCTACCATATAAAAATTTTGCGAGAAAGCCTTAAATGTTAGGAGATATCATTATTTTTCTCATTAAACCATAACTGTAGGCAGTTTAGTCAAGAAACAAGTACAACTATTGTTCACGTTTTGTGTTTTTAAAGATACTCAACATTGATTATACTGATTCAAATTTTTACATTGGTTGTTTCTATTCCTGACTCATATTTAAGAACTATTTTGAAGCACTAAAGCTGGGTTTTTGTTTCATCTGCAAATGATAAATAATGCCTTTAACATTGATAATTCTGACTAACATTCTAACTATCACTAACTAGCACTAAGTCTGGGGTGGGTGGTCATCTGCAAACTAAATGATGAATAGTGGCTTTAGGCTGTGAATAGTATTTCCAGCCATATTACAAGATATGGAAATGTTCGTGTGAATGTTAGTCAGTGTGGAGGAAAGAAACACATTATTTCATTAGGAGAAGTAGGATAGAGATGAAGACAAAGACCATCCATCCCGGTCGATTGAGATCTATCAAGGTCAGCTTACATCACAACGTGAAGGATGGTCACGTACTTCGAGTGCGTGGGACTGGGCTCCATCTCCTCCTGGAATCTCTTGGTGTGTTTATTGGACGAAGCTCAACTGGTATCGTTAAAAAACTCTGGCAGTAAAGAGACCGCTCGGTGAAAAAGTAAGGCCACTGTTCTTGGCACTCTTTCTCTTCGCCCTGTGAGCATTTGATTGAAGTCAAAGGTCGAATGATAAAGTCGAGAAAGTTCATGGCAAATCGTGTGTTCTTATAGAAGGAACGAGCCATCTTTCCCCGCCATCTGAGAGAGAAAGTTTGTACATGTTAAGATACTTGTATGATGCCTGAGAGTTTCACGGTCACATGACCCTTGACTCATACAAAATCTTATTGATTCAACAGAAGTTAAAAGTATCAACATTGAAACAAATGTCTTAGTTTCTCGGATATTAAATTATAGACGTACTTCCCGAGACTTGTTGAGCGAAGAGCTGTCTCATGCGGTATATTACACACGGCGGGAAAGCTTCAGCACACCACTGTGATTGCATAGTTTCACGTTTTCGTTTGAACCTTCCTGAAATATACGTTGTGTGATCAGTGACCCTTCCCGCACTTTTTATTTCCAAGGACTGAAAGATCGTGTGAAGCTCGGGAAATTTGTCAGGAAACATTTTGGAAACTCTAAACCTTTCTCTAATTTTTGAAAACAGAAACAAAGCAGCAAACATGTCCAAAGTTTTGTTTAAAGAAAGCTTGATGCAAGCTGCTCACGGTGAGTGGTCGGTGTGCAGACGAGGCTGCTGATGATTTTTAACACTTTTTGTATGTTTTGATTTTTTACACATTTTTTTTTTATTTGACACCATTGTGCGTCTTCCCCATTGCCAATGTAATCAGGAAAATCAAAGACACACGCACACACACACACACACACACACACACACAAAAAAAAACTTTGACAATTTAAGCTGGGTATTAGCTCTTCCTATCATCAATGCATCTGAGTGCTGACAGTCATGTGCTGAGACTAGTAGAGGGAATGGTTTTGGTCCGACCATAGTCGATGCTATCTCTCCCATTCAGTGTCTGAAGTTAGATCAGTGGAGTTGCTGGGTTCGTTTCAAACTTTCATGTTACATCCACTATGGCTATGTGAGGAACTTTGGAGAGACCGATCAACTGTAAATGTTATTTCCATCGCATCGCTATTAGTTGGGATTTGCCCATTGATTCGGGTAGAAGTACATCCTAGGCGTGTCATGGGAGGGAATGATAAACGAGAATGACAGAACCAACGTTCATCTGCCCATTAAGTTATTAAAATCTGCATCCTTCGTCATTAAACGTCATTAGCAATGATAGCATGTAGGCCTATAGTACTTTTCCCTGCTATTTGCCTTTCTATCATCCCACTCCTGTGCTAGTATTTCCCCTCACGCATACTACACAGAAGAAACGTATAACTTAAAATTGATCAAATGTTTTTGTCAGTCTTGATTTGTGACATCGGCCATATCACAGTCCTTGAAAAAAAAAAATGATTTCATACCACTTCCGGTTACAATTGAGTGATCTCTTCGTGACGTACTCTTGAAATGAGTGTCAGACTTTATGGAGATTTTAAAGGGACTGTGCAGTACTGGTTGAGGTGGGGATTCATGTTTTGGACATTCCAAAGTGAGATAATGAGAAACCTCTTATATTATGAAATATGAAAGAGCATCTAACTTTAAGAAGAATTCAACGTTTATTTGATGAAAATTGGTTTTCAAATGGCTGAGATATTCAAAAAAGTGATGATGATAATAAAAGGCGACAGGCCACGCCTTTTTTATTAGGATCTCTTTTTTCACCTTGTTTTGGGATATCTCAGCCATTTCCAAACCGATTTTCATCAAATAAACTTGTGATACCCCTTAGAAATGCATGCTCTTTGGCATCTCATAGAGTGGTTTCTGAATATCTCACAAAACGTTAAAAGCTAAATCCTCACCTCAACCAGAACTGCACACACCCTTTAATCTCTGGCTACAATGGAGTTGTAAACTCGTTCTTTCTCTGCGTAAGCGGACTTCATCAAGGCCTTTGCTGTGCCGGGTTCGCGGTCCATCGGGAAGTACACCTACACTATAATGAATTATCCGGGGTGACCGATCCAAGATAAGCCCCATCCACGTTTAGGAGTTATCGGTTTTTTTGTCGGAAATGCATGCGGAAATTGATTGTATTTCCCACCTTTTTCACATAGCAAAGAAAAGAACAGACAACCAAACAAATAAACAAATAAACAAACAAATGAAAACAAGGCACTTTGCTTCAAATGAAGAGCTTGAATCTCCATCACACAGACTGCCATGCCTGAACAAATGACCGGAGCGCGACCCCGGGGGGGGGGGGGGGGGGGGGGGCGTTCGTGTGTGCACACCATAGAAATCAGGGAGGTGGCACCTCCCTGATTTGACGGCGTGTTTTATCATTTATACAACTGTGTTATGATGATCATTATCATCATCATCATCCATCATCATCACCATCATCATCATCAGTATTACAGTTTTTGTTTGGCCTTGTGCTGCTTAGTGACAGATTGTATCGTCCCGGAGAGTGCAGTGCGTTTGATATATCACTCTACACTCTACATTAACAGCGTCTGTATCTTTTTATTCAATAGTCAAAACTTCTGTGTAAATAACCCAGCTGTACGGTGTTCTTGAAATGAGATGCTTATTTCCCAAGCGTTCAACTCCTACCATATTGCAGTAAAGGTGATGATAAAAAGTGAAATACTTCACAGTGAGTTAAATCTGCGTGTGAATACCTCCTCACCAGGTACAGGCAGATTCCATTATATTTATCATTACGTAAATGAGCTTTGTCAGTTTGATAGCTGGTCTATTTTTCTGCACCGCCTGCTCGAAATTCCTCTATGCAACATGCTAAAAAAAGAAGAAATTCACATAAACGATCGAGTAATGCTAGAAGTTTGTGTGATATATCCAATATGGAAAACAACGACATGATAGCAAACGGAAATCAGACTACGGAATGACAAATTTTAGATTGCAATAACATGAACATTTCAAGTCATAGCGCTTAGACCATTAAACTTGATTTCAATTGGGCCATGGGTGACTCGTGAGGACCTGTGGAGGGTAAAAAGACTTTCCGCCCGTTTCGCCCAAGTCATTTGTAACGTTAATTGTCAGAAACTGGCCTCAAGCAGGGCCAGATGTTTTTACTTTTTCCAACCACAGGTAGATTTTATGGATTTGCCTGTCCGGTGTATCAAGGTCATTTCCATATGTACCAGGGTAGACTGGTTCACCCAGGGAGGTTCATGTCTCACCTCCCTGGTTAACTGGTGTAGACAACATACAATGTGGACAACGCCTAGTTAAAGAGTTGAAGAGGTGAAAGGCGGTTCTTGCGTACACAGGGAAAAAGCCAACCAATCTACCATGAACTAGCTGATCTATGACTCTATAAAACTGAGAGCATGGTAAACAGAAAGTATCTTTTATACTGGATATTTTATACACATTTCTTCATAGCAAACCGGAGATCATCTCGCTGTCCCTCTTCGGGACACATGGTACGAACATCTACCTAGAGCCAATAAAGAAACAGTCAACATGAATTTCAAAGGACCAGAGAAAATCCGTCGCCCCACGCGAATTTCGATTTACATAATACAATTAGTGAACTTATAGAATTAACACATATTTATGTCCATCAGGGGGTAGACTTTTTCTTCAACTTCGTCAATTTTTCGACTTGTGCGAGGTAGATGAGCTGGACCGTAGTTGCAATAGTTTCCTATGTATAAAGGAGGTTATGATACTTAATTTAGCCGGTGTCGGTCTGTTTCTTGTTGTTCGCCTGTCATCAGGAGACTATGACCAGCGGAAAAAAAAAAACAACAAAACTATAAAGGGATATTAATGAAAGTTTAACGGTAGGCTTGTTGTCGTATAAGGAACAGGTGATTGGTTTGTGACGCTGGTGGTGAGCCGGATCTTGATCCGGTTCCAGAATATGCATGCACATGACGGCGTTAGTGACTTTAGCCTTGGTGGAGGTTTGTCCTCTCCGAGTGAACTCTTTCAGACGTCCGAGAGCCCATTACTCCCCTACGGCTTCCCTTTTCTTCTTCACTTTGTCATTTGTCACAACTCATTTGTCGGGCTGGTTGCTTTCCTCGTGGGAAAGTCAGCGATTTTCTTGTAGCTCACTAGAAATCTGTATGATCATTGTAGCTCACTAGAAATCTGTATGATCATTGGCTGTTTCCGAGTTGTATTTCCTCCTTTAGGTGAACCTGGTACCGACGAGGGAGCATTAGGCCCTGATGTGATGTTAACACGGTTGATAGAATACAACAGATACGTGACCAGAACCTCGACAGTAGATTTAGGCAGTGACTTGATTTCAAAGAATACATACTGTAAATGTATTTTTATTCCTCCACCACGAAGTGGTGCCGGAGTCATTATGTTTTCGGGTTGTCCGTCCGTACGTATGTACGTCTGTACGTCCGTACGTCTGTACGTCCGTACGTACGTCCGTCCGCATTCGTTTACGCGATAACTTGAGTAATATTGACTTGAATTTTACCAAACTTGGTCCAAGTATAAAGTATGATGGGCAATTACCTGATTAGATATTGGGTGAAATCGGCTTAAGGCCAAAGGTCCAAGATCAAGGTCAAATCCTAGAATTTATCTGTTTACGCGATAAATAAGAACTGGATTAAGCAAATTTCACCAAACATGGTCCAAGGATGACGTATGATGGGGCAATAAGTTCAGTAGTTCATTAGTGAAATTGGAAAGAGGTCAAAAGTCAAAAGGTCAAGGTCAAATGCTAGAAATGTTGCTATTTCCCCCACATCTATGCAATGCCCGAAGGTATTTTCTTGAATTTGAAACTTAGTGTTGACATGTACTACTGCGTTAAGATTCTCCAGAGAGAGTTTCATGTCACAAGGTCAAAGGTCAGGTGAAAATGTTACAATGTCACTTTTCGTTCAAATGGTTCAATGTATCTTCATGGAACTTGGTACATACGCATATGGGTCAATAGTCGGGGGTCAAGGTCAACTCTTAAAATTTCACAATTTCCCTCATACTAGTATTTATGCAATGCTTGCAGGATTATTTTTAAAACTTAATATATAGGACACCCTACATGTATTACCTAATGGAGATTCCCCGGGAAATTTCCTGCCAGAATGTCAAAGGTCAAAGGTTAAAGGTCAAAGGCCAGGCTAAAGTGAAAAAAAAAATCTATTTTATGCTGTTATTTGCAGTTTTTCTTCATACCTTGAAAATTACTCAATGCATAAACTTATAAAAGGATCGGTCAAAAGTCAAGTAAAAATCCTCAATTTCCCAAATAGGCCTACATTATACAGTCTGCACTCTTAGACAATTATAGCAAACCTAGTTCAAGGAAAGTGAACAGTCAAGATATTTCTGACAAACATGTCATTTCAGTATTTTGCCAGTTATGTGAAACTGTCATCACACATTGTGAAGACATTGTACTGTACACCTATTGGGAGAATCATGCATTATGGCGGAGGCATACCAGTCGCCATAGCGACATTTCTAGCTTTTTTCTTTTGGCAATTTCGCCATTTTCTCGCGAGAGAATAATCTATCTGCTTTGGCTTCCAGCGAGAGCATGGCACCGCCTGACATCAGCAGGTATAAAGGGCAAATGGTCGAGACACGCGTGGGACCGCCTTCCCGCCCCGTGGAGAGAAAGGTCTGGGATGGCCCAGAAAGTGCAAGCTAAGGGTTTACCTAGTCGTGACCTTTCGCTCTTCCTAATGGAGCGTGAATACCTCATCGTCTAGCCCATCATTTTCTAGGAATATTTCAAGGTTAACTTCTTCCGCCCAGTTCGTTTGTTTGTGAGAAAATACAGCTTCCTCCATTTGGAAGCATATTCTGATGGATAGAGGAAATTACAAATGTAAGCAGGTATTTCGTTTTAGATCATTGCAAATCACGTCTGAAGATGCAGTCTTATCCACGGTTTCACAAATAAACATGTTATCTCCTAGAGGCCCCCAATTTTTACCAGTAGAAATCTATTCTTTGACTGCCAAACAAGTGTACTTCTGATGTAGTGTTTACATTGAACTTTGTATTATTTGCGACTATACTACTAAAATACTGAATAATCGATGCTTATTTACGTCGAAAGTTGGCATTGTTATCTTGTTTTTCTTTTCGTTCGACATTAACAAGGAAATGTTCAAGGATTCAATTCAAAGGGGAATTTCCGTTGATAGTTAGTCTGAAAATTGATAGTTTTTGAAGCACAACAATGAAAATGTGATCAGAAAATAGGATTAATACTGAGGAAATTATGAAATTTTGAATATTCACTTATTTTGCAAAATAGCTGCTATTAATAAGCAAATGAGTGAACTGATGATGTCGTCACCTTACAATTTTCCATTAATCGTGTTGAAAAGAAATGACAAAATTCAATTTTTCTGCTCAAAGATTGTCAACATAATGTTATTTCTGAAAACAATCATCTGTCAGATGTGTTAGGATTTGAGACTGGAGCATAATTACGTTTGAACAAAAGAAAAGAACAAAAACGAAATTGGGAACTTTAATGATTTTATGTACAAACAAGTTGTGAGACGATGACATCTTCAACTCACTGTTTGCATTATATCATAATTTTTGAATGTTCAAGAACTGTGTTGAGAAATATAGAGAAGCAATTTCAGAACTTCATAACTTCCTAATTTTTTTAAAAGATTTTAATAAAATTTTCAATGTTGCATTCATGAAATGTTATCAAGTCTTTTTAGCTCTCTTGAGCCGAAGGCTCAAGTGAGCTATTGCGATCGTTCTTCGTCCGGCTTTCGTCGTGCGTCGTATACGTCGTGCGTCGTCCACTCGTGCATAAACTTTTTAGATTTTCATCTTCTTGGAAACCCCATGATGGATTTTCACCAAACTTGGCAGGTGGCATTCCTAGGGGGTTGGGATCTCAATTTGTTCAAATGGGCACCAGGCCCCTCCTGGGAGGGGGAGGGGGCGCAGGGGGCCCAAACCCCCTAAATTAAGGAATCTTTAAAAATCTTCTTCCCTAGAACCAGAAGTGATAGAGCTAAGTTGATACTCTGAGCTAGTACATTGATGACTGTAGTTTCAAGTTTGTTCATGGCAGATCCAGGCTGCCCCCTTGGGGCCCAGGGGAGGCCCAAGTGGTACCTAAATTGTACATTTTCATCTTCTTCTTGAAAACAGGATGGATTTTCACCAAACTTGGTAGGTAGCATCTCTAGGGTGACAGGATCTCAATTTATTCAAGTGGGCACCATGTTCCCCCTAGGGGCCCCAGAGTGGCCCCAGAAGACCCCACCCCCCCCCACCCCCAAATTGAAAAATACATAATTTAAACCCTTCTCTAGAACCAGAAGTGATATCGCAAAGTTAATACTACAACTTAGTACATTGATGACTGCAGTTTCAGGTTTGTTTTTGGCAGAGCAAGGGGTGCCCCTCTTGGTGCCCGGGAGGGGGGGGGGGGGGGCAAATGGGGCCTAAATTGTATATTTCCATCTTCTTGAAAACCCCACGATAGATTTTCACCAAACTTAGCAGGTAGCGTCCCTAGGGGTATAGGATCTCCATTTGTTCAAATGGGCACCATGCCTCCCGGGGCCCAAAGGGACCCACCGCCATTGAGGAATCTTTAAAAATCTTCTTTTCTAGAACCAGAAGTGACAGAGCTCAAATTAATACTATGAGTAAATATATTGATGACCGTAGATTCAAATTTGTTCATGGCAGGCCCAGGATGCCCCCCCCCCCCCTTGGAGCCCGGGGTGGAGGTTCCAAAAAATGGCCCTTAATTGTACATTTTCATCTTCTTATTTAGAATGCATGCTGTAATTTTCACAAAACTTGGCAGGTATTATCACTTTGGTAGTAATATTCACACAAATGGGTACGATTCCCCAACTGTAGGGTGGGGGACATAGACAAAAAACAAGCAAACAAATATACCAACTTAAAGAATCTTTTCAAATCTTCTTTTCTTAAATTGTAAACTATATGTACTGCGTGGAAGGTAAACTTGCGATACTCGGGTGAGCGCGAGACCCCCCGGTTCTCTTGTTTTTCGATTAAGTCTCAACTCTTCCGTAATTCCCCCTTTAAGAATATGCCGCTCCATACTGCAACATATGCTACGACATCTGTCGATGCTGGTTCAGTACACGACATACAATACAAGTGATTACTGCTTTGGGCAGAAATGCAAAGCTAAACGTAATCGCGGCTGAGATTAAGAAAAACAGGATTCTCTCTTAGCTCCAGGTTGATATAATGAGGAGACCCATTACAGGGGAAATCCAGTCCAAATATACGTTAGTCATAAGAAAGAGTCCAGGAAACAGTTCTTGAACAGTCAATATGAATATATGCAAATGGCAAAGTGAGCATGTCGTCCCCTCACAAGTGGCCATATAGTTTGTACATAAAATGTTGAAATTTCCAGTTCTTCATTCAAACGCAATTATGCCCGAGGGGTTAATCCTGGTATATCTATTAGTATTTAATCACTATTCTGAAGTATAACATTTAAAGGACAAGTTCACCTTCATAAACATAAGGATTGAGAAAATGCAACAATATTAGTAGAACACATCAGTGAAAGTTTGAGGAAAATTGGACAATCGATGCAAAAGTTATGAATTTTTTAAATTTTTGTGTTGGAACCGCTGGATGAGGAGACTACTACAGCTTGTGAGTCATATGCGTACAACAGTATAAAGAAAATGTAAAAGAAAATTCAACATATTTTCACTTTTTTCGCATAATAATAGAGCACTTGACTTGCCTCTTTCTAAAGGCAGGGGGAATAATATTATCCATAACATTTGTCGGTAACGAGTCAGGGGAATGTGTACTTTTTTCAAAAGATGGAATTTTGTGAAATTCTCTTTATATTTTCCTTACATTGTTGTACGCATGTGAAATCTAAGTTATTCATACACTGCAGTAGTCTTCTCATCCAGCGGGTACTGCACAAAAACTTTAAAAATTCATAACTTTTGAACGGATTGTCTGATTTTCCTCAAACTTTCAATGATGTGTTCTACTAATATTGCTACATTCTCTCAATCCTTATGTTTATGAAGGTGAACTTGTCCTTTAAGCAGGAATAACATCGTGTTTCAACCTTCAATGGCAAAAACATTGAATATTCGTCATTTTCTTTTTGTACGCGATCAATGGAAAACTGTGACGGTATGACATCGTTGGCTCACACATTTGCACATTTCATATCCACTGTACAAGAACTGTTTTGCAGAAATTAGCAAAAATTCAATATGTCGTAACTTCCTTGTTTTTCATCCGATTACAGTCAAATTTTTACCCTTGAACTCGTACTCGTTTTTTTTTTTTAATCAGACTAACTTATATTTGGACTGAATTTCCTCTTTGAGGATGTAGGCCGTTAAAAGGGACTGTACAGTACTGGTTGAGGTGAGGATACAGCTTGTAACGTTTTGCGAGATATTTAGAAACCACTCTATAGGAAATGTTAAAGAGCATACAATTCTAAAGGGAATGAAAAGTTTATTTGATGAAAATCGGTTTTGAAATGACTAAGATATTTTAAAACAAGGTAAATCAAAGAGATCCTAATAAAAGCCGTGGCCTGTCAATTTTATTAGGATCGCTTTTTTTTTTGGATATCTCAGCCATTTCAAGACCAATATTTATCAAGTAAAAGTTGAATCCTTCTTGAAATTACATGCTCTTTCCTATTTCATAAGAGTTATCTCATTATCTCACAAAAAACAACGTTATGGTAAACCTGAATCCTCACCTATAGCCCCTTTACCCTCACCGACGTCAGAATTAGGAGCAGCCTACTTTCGTCAAATGAGATTGGTGTAAACACAATTATCCTCATATTCACTCTTCTTGGTGTGAGTGTTTGCAACCCTCATTGAATATTTCTCGCTCCACTTTTTTTGTCGTTTTATAATCTCAGGACAAGATAGATGATGACATCTTCCAATCAAAATCGAGAACGAAGCGTCAATCGGTGACGTCATACAAGGAAACAAAGCAGCAGTTAAGATTACTCAAAGTGCGTATGGACGATATTCAAATTTCACGTGAGTAGCCCTATTTTGTTCTGAATTTCCAAGAATTGTTGGCGTTTTCCATCTATAAGTGCTGGATTTATTTACTTTTCCTCTTTTTCCCCCACTGAAATACACCCATCGTTGATGACAAGATACAAGTGTATCTTAATGTGAAGGCTAAATGTAGTTAATGTGCAGTTAATATCCTATGTGCCTTTATGTTTTTACCCCGTGACGTTCTACTTTCTGTTGTGTTAATGTGCAACCATGATTTCTTTTTTGCAAGAAGAATGTTCAATCAGTGCTGTGGATTCACTGTCTCAAAGCAGGTGAATCTACCTTGTCATGTTTTTCTCAGTGATATGCCCTTCATCTACATCATGTATAAAAGCTCTTATGTCTTGTCCTTATCACCTGCAAAATAAATGACACTTGGGCTCAGCATGCAAGCTTGTATGCTTGGATGGAAATGAGGGTTAGATTGCTGTGGCCGATCTGATTTTTCAGTGGGCATTTGAAATCGTACACTGTTTATAAGTCGGCAGCACTAGAAGTCAGATAGAGATGTCTACGTTTTATCTGCGCTTCACCTGATGAAAAACTTGGCTTTACCTGACTTGGCACCTTTTTAAAGATCCTGTTTACCTTTGGGAGCTGTGATTTAAAAAGTGTTCAAGATATCACATTTGTTGCTTATGTGTAGGTCTGTTGTATCACAAAACATCCAACATATATATTTCTTTTCTTTTTTTTTTTTTTGCAATAAAGCCTTAACCCTAATCAGGTTGGGGGGGGGGGGCGGAATCCGCCCCCCCCCCCCTCGACGTTTCGCGCAATATCTTCGCAGCGCGATAAGCTCCCGCCGCGATGTTTCATGACTTTTTTTTTCAAGTATCGCGCAACTTTTGAGACCAAAATTGTTGCGCCCGCGCGTACCGTTTTGACGCGACGCCCGTTCGTGTCAACCCCAAAATCGCTCCAAAACGTGATTTTGTGTACAAATCCAATTCAAATTGTGTTTTTTTCAATTAATTCACATAAAAATTCATATCTTGACTTAGAATGGACGAAATTAATTTATTTTAGCATAACAAAGCTTCGAAAAATGTCTGTGACAAATTTTGGCCTAAAAACCAAACAAAAACAAGAGGTCGAAAAACAAAGAAATACATAAGAAATTCAAAAAACAATCAAATACATAAGAAATTAGTTTCGATACAGATTTTTTTTATCCTATGTCTCAGGAGAATGATACAAGAAACATTTTTAAAAAGAAATTAGCTTAATTAGAGCATAATTAAGTGATTTAGAGCCCAAAACTGATTTTATGCATAAATTACAATAATTAATTAATATAAAATATAAGAAAAAAATTTCGGAGAAAGCAACCATACATTTTGATAGTATACGTCGCGGGCGTCGCGTGTGCCGATTTTCGGCGCGATCACGCGTTCCATAGGCGAGATCTGAAGGGGGGGGGGGGCGGAATCCCCCACCCCCCAGATATAGCATAGCCAAAAAAGCCCAGCCTGATTAGGGTTAAATATAAGGAGATATCAGTATTTTTTTTTTCATTGCCATAACTGTAGACGGTTTATTCTGGAAACACTTTTATTATAGCTATTTTTCACATTTTGTGTACTTAAAAAAATTAACATCGATTATACAGATTCCAATTTTTACAGGGGTTATTTCTATCCCTAGCTAACTCACATTTTAGAACTATTTTAAAGCGATAATGCTTGGTTTTTGTTTCTTCTGCAAATGGTAAATTATGCCTTTAACAGCCTGTGATCCCGAGGACGTGTTAAAGGGCGTGCAGTGTCCAGAGGAAGACAAGTGTATCAAATGGAGCCAGGTTTGTGACGAGGTGCAGGACTGCGGTCTACCACAGCTCGGAGAGTGTCTCAACCAGACTGTACAGCAGTACCGGATTGAACGCGAGGACCTGTGTAACGGAGATGAGAACAGGGAATGGTGTGATCTCAAAAGGCACATTCCACGAAGTACGTCCACCCCCCCCCCCCCTCCCCACTTCTATTTAGATACTTTCTTAATCCTCACGGCTCTAAGACTAAAATGTGATTTTTTTTCTTTTATCATCATTAACCAATTGTAACAAAATTAAACAAATTGAAGAGAAAGTACATACGAAAATTGTGCACTTTATTTATAAGTGGTAGCAGGCGTTGTTTGCAGTAGAAAAAAAAATGTAGTTATATGCGGTATGCAATTAACTTTTACCCTTTCTGATCATCGTTTCTTCATAAATAGTGTCTCTATCAGTTTGATTTAAAGGTTGTAGTACAGTAAAATATCGCCAGTCAGTTTTGCTTAAAAAGTACATTAATGTCTCTTAAATACATGATACCGTACTATAATATAGTCTAGCCATTCTATTCTACACTATAGACTGCATGACAACTATAAAATGTGAAAATGTTACCCCCGGTCAAATCTTTATCAATTGCAGCGATTGTGAGATTACTAAAGAGCTATCGTCATTTAGAATTAGATACACACTTCAGGATTAACAAAGTACCACAAGGAATCACATGTAGCATTCAAACTGATAATATGTCAGTGAAAGAATTAACAAAGATCATATCAAAAAGATCCTAGCATAAGCAAAATACGCAGACGTGTGTGGTAATAATGACTGAACTACTCACAAGCACAACTATTTGTCGAACCAAACCATCGCTGCAATCCTGATAACAGAAGCAATAGAAACAATTCAACAGTGACAGAAACTGACATCACTAAACTATCACAGTATTCATAGTGACCGGTTCCAATCTTTCAAACCACTCTATCCTTGACCAGGATGTGGAGAGGACATTGACCTTTCCCAGCAGAGTGGTAACAGGACAGCTCGTATTGTGTCTCCCAACTACCCCCGCCAGTACCCCAGCGATATCTTCTGCTACTGGATGGTGAAGACGTCCGAGGGAGGAAGCCTCAGTGTCTCCTTCAAGAAGTTTGATACGGAGCCCAACTATGACTTCTTCAGCCTGGGAGTAGGTAATTTACCAAGATGTAGAGCCATGGAGGTACCTCCTTGGTAAAGCCTTGCTAGATTTAAACATCATGCTGACGAGGTATACAGTCACAAATATTTCGTTGGGTAAATATTGTAAAACCATGATCGCTTAGAGAAACAAACATCTTTCTCTACTCACGAAGAAACAAAAAGATAACTAATTTGGGGGGCAAATTATTTGAAGTATAGGGCCCCAATTTTTCTCTCTTTCTCTTCTTTCTTTAAAACACAACAACAACAACAACAACAACAACTAATTTACCGTGTTAAACTTTATCGCGTCCAATGCAATCGGTGCAGTTGCTGAAGCCGATCCAGGAAACCTTCTGCTTCTTTCTTACACGACTGCCTTGTGGATGCTAGGTCGTGGCAGGGTTACTACAGAAGGGACTATAGAAGCCATGATGAAAGAAAACCTGTTATGAAAATCACAAGCTTACACAGAGTGCTGCAGCCTCTTCGTTTGATTGCATTGAGCGCCATGTTAGCCGTGTTTGCATTGTTATATACAAAGAACATGTGATGAGTTTCAAGGAAGTGGGATCCAAACTTTGGCTGTAATGATTTTTTCACCTGTACCTTATCTAGGAATGTCCGCTTATGATTTAATGTCATAGGAAGTGAAGAATAATATACTTTAATGCACCGAAATGGAAAAACACTTGATTTATGCAGAAAGGGGTAAAAGTGTTTGGGGTCACTGAATTGTATTCAAATGAAGATGCGCTGCCATGCAATGCACGCCGACAAGGCGTATGCTCTCAAAAGCTGCTGACTGTTATAGAGATTTTCTTTTAATCGATAGTACCATAATGCCATCTTTGGGTTATCTTACAGGCGCGAAGGAGAACGAGGAAGAACCGTCAAGTTACCTGATCTACAAGCATAGTGGCCCTGAGCTACCTGATCCAGCCAGTTTCCGTATCCAGGGCAACCAGCTGTGGATTTCATTCAAGAGTGATGACTGGGACAACTACTCCGGGTTTGAGATCCACGTCGCAGACACTTCCGTCTTTGGTAACACGTGGTCCATTTTCGTCCAATAGATAATGAGAAAGAAAGAAATACACTGTGCACTGACCTGTTCTCAAGCTCGCTTTTTGTGGATTGGAACCCTGCCTCCAACAACACACCTTGTTTTGACCAAACTCGGAACAAAGGATTATTTTATCCCATCAGTGTTACCATCTCAATTACGTCATTCATTGAAATGAGAACTCTTCCTACTTGTTAAAGTTGTTTTTTTTAATAAATGATGTATATTATTAAACACACATACACATACACCTGCAAACTAATTCTGTTGGGAGGAGTTTTCTTTTTGTTTCCTAAAAAAAAAAAGAAGAAACTTTATTCAACCTTGTATTGTGTGAACTCCTGGTAATTATGACGTATGGAAAATGGGAGAGCATTCCTTTTATCAAGATTTCCTCAATTTCATATTTTTTACTGAATTTTAGGATTGGATGAAAGTGATTATTTTGAGAAAAAAATGATGAAGATGACTGTATAGGTGATTATCCGAAAATAGATTGTAGTGACGATAGCTATAGGGGTGTTTGACGACTGAGTATTAATGACTCCTTAAAATCGTTAATAATTGCAGATATCAATCATGCTAAAAGTTTCGACAGATTGTCTTGAATTCCTCATGCTCTTTCAGATCCAGGGAATGTTGCGAAGAGCCCCTTCCCCGACGCAAAAAATACCAGTGAGTATACAGTACTGTAGCTATATGATTATGAAAGCACGTAGCGAAGCACTTTCAATCTCGATTGCAGAATCCATAAGCAGATGAACTGGGTAATGAAAGGTTATACATACACAAGCTTCCCTTATTCAGAATTTTTCAGGTTTTTTCGCTGTTTTCGAAAAGATGTATTTTGGTCTATAGGGGCTTACAGCGATATGATTACATTATCATGCTCTTGTTGAACTTTCGTGAAGCCATTTTAAATCATTATGCTGCGAAAGCTATGCTACGATTCTTAAGTTACGTGGTAACATCTCGTGATTTAGTATTACTTCCTTGCACTCGGTTTAAGAGTCATTTTAGTGCTAAATATTTTCATCTAACAAGAGGTTTTCACGTATTCCTCAGATGACGTTCGTCTAACACCAGCTACTCCACGTGAGTCGTCAAGGCTCGTCCTTGTGATTTAAAGGGTTCACAGGGCCTGTTACACAGACAGACGTTACGGTCAGACTGTAATCTCGATATAATATCCGCTGATCCCGTGGAAGGTTAATGCTCACTATCACCGCCCAGTGTTAGGGACATTTTTTTTTTTTCCGTCAAGATTATTCTGTTTACTTACCATCCAAACCAGACTACAGTCCACTCCCGTTATAACGAAATTCCGATTACAACGAAGTCAAAAGTCAGGCCGCAACGTTATCCACTCTATGTATTTTTATTAGGTGATCCGAGTATCCTCTCGGATCACCTTCTGTATCTGTACTGAATCTTTCTTCTTTCTTTGTTTCTTTCTTTATTTCTCCTCAAAAGTTGTGCAGAGGTTAGCTCAGAAAGTGCATTGCATCTCAATGTCAAACTTATACCATATATGTATCATGTCACAAAGACGACAGCGCAAGTAAAATCATAGTGATCAGTCGACCGTGACGTCACTATGACGTCATTATATGAAAACACATTTTCATGCATATCTCATTAATGGAATGGAATATTTCAATGAAATTTACGTCACATATATTTCAAGTCAAGCGAATTCTACTCATATTCTCAAAATTCATTTTTATTTCAAAACGCGCGCGTACGCGCGCGTTGAAATATTTGTATGCTCAAATCGAGCTCAAAATTTTTTTGCACACGTTTCAGACCATTTGGAGCATTTTTTGAAAAATTGAAAAAAATGGACGGACGCGTACGCGCGCGCACATATTCGCACGCACAGCTAATATGAAATAGAAATTTTCAATTTTTTCACACGGTTCGGATGTCCAAAATGTCAAGGAATATTTCTACCAAGTTTCAAGTCGATCCGATTCAATATGACGTCATACGGGCCCGTCAAATTCAAAATTCCGCGCGTGCGTCAATTGGGATACACAGTGCAACTATGCCAAAAAACCGCCAATTCTAAATCGGATTTTACTCGTCAGGATGGACGGTGACCCCCCATTTTCTTGACATATTCTGAAAGATGATGAGTTGTACATGTCATCTGATGGGCTGGCTATGCTGACAAAATGATCAAAAAATATCAAATTTCTTAATAAAGTAAAAAAAGTAAATTTTCAAAATGACGTCATCAAATTTCAAGTTTACTCGAGCATATCTCACTTATCCTTTGCCAATTTTCACCTAAATTTCAATATGTTGTAGCTTATGAAATGTTCTTTCATGAATGTAATTACACAATTTTGATTAGATGACGACATCACCTCGAAAAAATGGATTGAAGGTAACCTTGTCAAATTTGACCAGTTTACGTGTAATCTCTATGGGAGTTCAATTTTTATGGAAATGAAAATTGACATGACTATCTTTATCGAGCACTAGCTCACTTATGCTTCGGTGAATTTCTCTAAGATTTTAATATGTTGTAGCAGAGACGTAGGGCTATCGTGAATGTGCCCTTCGTTTTTTCATACGTTGTCGGGATCACGTGAAAAAACTTGGTTGAAATTAAAGCTTATCTTCGATGTATTGTAATATTTCTTTCTTTTTACAACTTTATGTGCAATAACTCAAGAAAAACATACCCTATCACCACCATATTTTGCACATGTTTAGTTCATGTCACAAACATTATTTCATAAAATAACAACTACTTGATCAGACGCCATCTTGGGTATGTAAATTAGGGTCAAAGGTCATAGATGTTTCATCCTGTATCTTGGTGAATACATGTCTTATGTTTCCAATATTTTGCACACGTAAAGACCATGTTACAGGAATCATTTCATAAAATAACCACTTTTTGCTCAGATGCCATCTTGTCTGTGCAAAGTGGGGTCAAAGGTCACATGTACTTCTTTTTCTATCTTCGCTATGACGTATTATCTCTATGGGAGGGAATTTTTTAGATGTGAAAATTGACATGACTCTCTTTATCGAGCACTATCTTACTTATGCTTCGGTGAATTTCTCTCAGATTTTAATATGTTGTAGCTGAGACTTTGCACTATCAGGACTCGAATCATTGATTAAAAAAAATCGGATCACCTTAATTTGTCAGTGATGACAAATTACAATCTCTAGTTGTTTGTTTGTTTTTTTTTTTTGGTTATAACGAAATTTCGATGTAACGAAAGAAAACTGCCGGTTCCAAGGACTTCGTTATATTGGGAGTCCACTGTATAAACAATGGCTTTTCATGCAGTCCAATCTGATCAACGTCCTACTAACAAAGATGTTGGAGTTGTGAAATGACCTCTACATATCCTATATCGTTCTTTGGCTGCTATTGACAGGTTGCGGGGGTAGAATCAGGCTTGATATCGATGGCGAAGAGACCATTACCACGCCCAATTACCCGGAGAACTATGGCAACTACTTTCAGTGTGACTGGGTGATCCGGATCGTCCCTGGACGCCGCATTGGAATCTCATTTAAGACCTTTACCCTGGAGACTAATCAGGTGGGGTCATCCTTTCCCTTGTTCGCGGGATTCAATTTATAGCATTCACTGTAATGAGAGGTTCGGAGATTCTGCTGTCTCAAGAACCTGCTTCTTTGAATTGTTTTTGTTAACAAACTTCTGTAGTTGGTGTAAATCAAATTGTTAAGTGTTGGATGAACAAACGATATGAACAAAAGTATGTTGTTGAACACTTGCACTTAAAGTTTCTGTTAATGTACATTATTTTCCGTGTCCTTTATTTTCTTTTAGCTATCCCTATCAATCCCTTTGTCTATCGCTGTACATTCCAGCCACCATAACGATTGTGCATGTAAAGGTAAAGCAAGTTATGTATACATTCCTGTCTAAGTAAATCCATTCTAACTTTCTTAGGACTTCGTTGAGATTGGTTCGGGTGGTAACCCCGGTACTGATGCCATGACCAAACTGACGGGTCGCTCCGTACCAAGCAAGGCGGTGCTGGTTGAAAACAACGTAGCTTGGATCAGGTTCACCTCTGACCCCGCCAACACTCGGCGTGGATTCATGGCCGTTGTCAGAGACCAGCCTTACAATGGTGAAGAGTAGAATCGTGATATTGTAACACAATGAGCAGAGTTAAATTGGCAAGCAAACATTCATGTGTCGCTCAGATTATTGCGTGTTCCCCGTTTTCCCTCTCAGCATGCAGGAAGGTGAAAGAGAGACCCTTCCCACCTTTCAGCTCTCAGTTTACACAACGATCAAAAGTTGGCTTTCCCACAGGAATCATCAGCCAAAAAATGTTCCAAGGCGATATGACGAAGTGAAAATATAAAAAGAAAAAAAACCTCGTGTAATGTTGAGGCAGCAGAAACAGTGAAAATACGGAAGTGGAGCGAAACCTTACCTCATGCTCCCTTGACACGCTTTGTTGTAGACAAGTGCCCACACAGCTGTGAGATATTTCTTTTTTTTTTCTGGTAGTAGGCAACTATGATTTCAGAGGATAAAAACTTCTATTTTTATGTGAATCTAAGAGTACTGTTAGCTTTTCTCATGCTAAAGGTTTTAGTGGCAAACTTTTCACCTTTTGGTGTTACAGTGCATTCCTATTTCATGTTTGAGCTGGCTGTTAATAAATATAGTAATGTCGTACGAACAGAATGTAATGGGATAATCAAAATTAAAGGGATGGTACAGTTTTGGTGGAGATGAGAATTGGGCTTTTAACTTTTTGCGAGATACCAAGAAAAGACTTATGATATAGTACAGAGCATACCATTTTAGGAGGAATTCAAAATTTATTTGATGAAAATCGGGTTTGGAATTACTGAAACATCCAAAAACAAAGTAAAACAAAGCAATCGTAATAAAGTGTGGGTCCCACACTTTATTAGAATTGCTCTTTTTTTTGGATATCTCAGCCATTTCAAAACCAATTTTCATCAAATAAATGTTGAATTCCTCATGGAATCACATGTTCTTTCATATTTCATAAGAGTTTTGTCATTATCTCACCCAAAAATGTAAGAAACCTGAAATTAGGTCTCAACCAAAACTAAATTATAAACCTTAAATAAGAAAGAGTACAATTTCCACATGTTCACGTATCAGTGACATAAATAGCAACCACATGTTAATCGAATGTTAAGCGAATAATATGTAAAGTCTCACGTTGACCTTGATATAACAAGTCTCGAGTAAATTTGCTTTGGACATGACACAAACAGAAAATGACAGTAAGGTCTATCATTAGAGCATCAGCATATTTTTGTTATGTTATATAATATCATAATAATATCGGGGAACTGACGTCAACAATATCGCACTAATCATTTGAAGGCGTCACTTCACCTTCCACACAAATCTGGCATGATACTATACATTGGTATAAACGAGCACTTTCGGTTTCTTGTCACGTGCCTTTTAGGATGCGGAGGTGAAATCGCGATTCCACGAGATGGTTCCATCGTGGTCGCCTCTCCACTCTTTCCTGACCTCGGCTACCGTATCAACCTCAACTGCATCTGGAAGTTTACGGGTGACCCAGAGAGGCTTGTATCAGTTGTCTTCAAAGAGTTCTCAACGGAGAAAAAATACGACACTGTCAGTGCTGGCATCGGGCCGTCGCCTGCCCGCGATGGCTCCAATTACGTCATCCAGAGCCACAGTGGGAATACCCTACCCGATCCAGCCGGCTTTGACTCGCCCACGAACGAGGCGTGGATCTACTTCCGCTCAGATGCATCGGTCATCGATCGTGGATTCAAAGTGGAGATTTCAGACACTTCCATTATTTGTACGTTGTTTGGAGTCTACTTATTAACAATAAACTCCGTGCACCTTGCTTTGCCTTTTTTCTGAATGTTTTCTTCCATTTTCTTTCTTGTTTTCATCTTCAGGTGTCTGTATTTCTTTTTACTCGTCGTTATCTTTTTCCGCCTCTTCTCTTCCTCATACTCTATGGCCCTTCATCCTTCTCTATTTTCTCTCTGTAAACCTCTTCTGATTTCTCTCTCTCAATTCAATAATTGTTTTATTTTGTTCTCTCTGACAAGGTGATATCATTCGGGCTTTGTGAGGAGATGTCTATGTTCAAATCGATTTCAAATTTTAACCATATATTTCAACTGAGGTCTTCACAATCCATATGTCAGAAACCTCCGTAATCCCCCCCCCCCCATCTCCTTGCCAACTTTGACGTGTTGGTCGTCAAGACCGTTTAAAATGAATTCCTATCACTGCCAATAGAAATTTATTGTGATCTGTGCCTATGCTCCAAGTTAACCAAAAAGAATGTCCTGTTTGAACGAGGGAGGGGTTGTATGGCACGGTAAAAAGAGCTCTGTAGCTCCCACACTCATGCCACTGCCCAACACTTTAGTAGGATTATTATGTACATATTATATAGAAACAAAGTGCGGAGCAATATTCTCTAAATCCACATGGTACTATTGTGACCGTGTCCTTTTTCACGCTCATGCGTAATGACTTTCGTAGTTTGTTTTGTATATATATATATATATATATATATATATATATTGTGTTTTCACCTCAGTGTCTCGTTCACTTATGGTCAATGTTTGTTACACTGTACGACATTTGGGTCCGTGACGCTAATATTGTAAGTGTTATCTCCCTTTCTATATTAGCTTCGAACTACACTCCTGAGGCCAAGCCAACGAGAGAGCCAGACACGAGTAAGCAATTTAATATTTTGAATGGGGTGAGGAGAAACGAATTAACATCAGCATCTCAAGTTATCATCAAACACATCATCACAATCATTTTTAGCTCACCTGAGCCGAAGGCTCAAGTGAGCTATTGCGATCACTCTTCGTCCGGCGTCCGTCGTGCGTCGTGCGTCGTGCGTCGTGCGTAAACTTTTTTTCATTTTCATCTTCTTCTTGGAAACCCCAGGACCGATTTTCACCAAACTTGGCACGTAGCATCCCTAGGGGGTTAGGATCTCAATTTGTTAAATTGGGCACCATGCTCCTGCCCCCCCCCCCCAAATTAAGGAATCTTAAGTGTTCTTCTCTAGAACCAGAAGTGATAAAGCTAAAATTGATACTATGAGGGGAGGATCCCAATTTGGGCCCTAATTGTACACGTTCATCTTCTACTTGAAAATGCCTGGTCAAATTTTGGTAGAGCTGTGTTTACTTTAGATTAGTGACTGCGTGAAAGTTGAACTTGTGATACTCAGGTGAGCGCTAGACCCGCGAGTCTCTTGTTCTTATAGTATCTCATTCAAAAATATTTTTCCCGGGCCTTTACTCTTCGGCTACTGACATTGATGCTGGCTCACTAGAGAATATAATGTAATATATTTTGCTGAAAGGAGAGTAGTTTTATTAAAGAGATAGATTGAAAGTAGATGATTTCTGGCAAAGCCTGTTCTATAACATCTGAGAAGAATGTGTCAAAGGGGACTGCTGATAGCTACTCTCCAGTTTGATGTGGTATAATGCTGAGACGAATTTAGTAACCATGTGAAAATACTAATCAAACAAACAAATGAAACCTGTTGATGTGGCACAGCCATCCTGAAAGTGCCGAGTATTCTTCTTATGTAACAAACAAACATATTGTGAATCTGTTTTGTTTTCGAAACAGATTGTGGTGGAGAGGTGACGGGAGGACGTTTCAGCACCAAGCTGGTCATCAACTCACCCGGTAGACCGTACCGGAAGTTCTTGGACTGTCTTTGGGAAGTTGATATCCCATTCGGCGGCCGCGTGCGCATTTTCTTCACCGAGTTCAACACAGAGGGCTCTCGTGATATCCTCTTCATGGGTAATGGCACCGATCCAGACGAGGAGAGTAGTATTTTCCTGACTCACAGTGGGCGAAACAAACCCAAGGAGATCAGGACCGTGGCTAACAAAATCTGGATGAGATTTGTTACCGACTCCGTCAACGAATTTTCTGGTTGGACCGCTATCATAGAGGCACTCCCCTATAATGGTGAGAAAATTGTTCTGCGTTGTGTCACAAACTTTATGATGCCTGATTCTCAGTCACGCCATCCACCACCCTATAATAAATTTGTAGACATCCACACTTAAAACAACACTACATTATACGCATGTTATGAACAAAGTTCCCGGACAAAATTACATGATACGTTAATTTGTATATTATATGAGTTCTGTTAGATCTTGCCCTTGATTTGAAACTGTTTTGTCAGGTGTATCAAATTAAACGAGAATATATATTTGTATCCCTCGTTTCTAGTTGTGCTGTTTTATGCATATCAAATAAAACGATACAGTATTTGTAAACTCCCGGTTATTGTCTCAGTGTGTACTTTGCAAGAGACGGGACTCTGAAACGTGGCTGCTGAACAATCTCTTACTGTTGTTCAACTGTAGAGTGCGGTGGATATTTGTTTATCCCTACGGACGGGTCGCTGACCATCGGTTCCCCAAACTTTCCCTACAACTACCTCGACAACCAAAACTGCTACTACCAGATCAACGGGGCGCCTGGTCGCAGGATAGAAGTCAACTTCCTGGAGTTCACCACAGAGGCCCGGATGTTGGACTACCTCAGCATCGGAGAAGGCTGTCTACAGGAAGGTGGGGATATCATCGTGGGGAACCACAGCGGCTACGGTGTACCGCCTCCCGGTCGATTTTTCTCCAGACGCAATGCAGTGTGGATGAGGTTCCATTCCAACGAGGTCAACACTTACCAGGGCTTCCTCATCAATTTTGCTGACGCAACCACTCCAGCTGGTCAGATGTGTTTTTTTTTTTCTTTTTTTTTTTTTGATTTTGTGTGTGTTTCCTTTTTCATTCATAATTAGAGCGCCATAATAGACCAGTTCTCGTGTGATTTTTTTTTCCAGTTTCAGGGCCGTCACCAGCTTTTTTTTTCAAGGGGGGGGGGGGGGTACGTTTATATTTCTGGTTCCACTTCCAGGTTTCATCAGCTAACAAGCAAAAAAAAAACAACAACAACAACAACAAAAACAAAAAAAGGGGGGGCCTTCAGCGCAACTTTCTGATTCCACTTCCGGGTTTCTTCAGCTGACAAGCAAAAAGAAAAAGAAAAAAATGTAACTTTATTTAGCAATCACGGGAAGGAGTTAAAGAGATTTGTATCTGCATATACTATATACTTCAGTCGTTTCATGTCTCGTGTTTCACTTCTTGGTTCGGTAGACGACTCGGGAGCCCGCTGTGAAGTGTTCGTGCCACCAACAATGCCCCCGACCACCACCAAGAAACCATTCAAACCTGTCATCTACCAGGAGGTCGATGACTGGTCAGGCGTGGGTCCTGGTCCCGACTGGTACTACTACGGGGAAACTGGCAGTGGTGATAATCCAGCAGCAGACAACCAGTACACTATGACTGACTTTGACTACTCATCTCCGGCGGCTGAGGAGACTCTGCCCCAGACCAACGAGGCGAGTTCCTCCCAAGGGGGCTTCGCCGTGTAAAGACGGGAGTCTCTGCCTCTATGTCATAGCATACGGTCACGCAGGTAATATATAACAAATCTGACTGAAGGAATTACTATAAACCCTTTATGTAATGTTGCTCTTGATTCCGTGGATGCTACCATCACCATCAATTATTTAGGGATGACATACTCGAAACATAACGAACTCAGTATTTCACATGCGCGTAAAACATGTTGATTGCAATAAGGAGAGCGATTGAATGGTCGAATCTACATGATAACTAAAAATTTTCAAAGTAGGGCAGCTAAATCTCTCTTTTTTTCTTGCTCTTGTTAGGTTCTTTTCTTTAGAACTACATGTATCGACGCGAACTGCAAAGCGAAATAAGCTTACTGTAGGTCTTTTCCGCAAACCTCTTCAAATCATGTAGTCGATTAGACCACATAGTGACGCATCTGCTGTAGGTCTGATCACACAATAATCATATTTACACTTTTAAAGTTTCTCCGTTATTCTTACTACATTAAATTTGTACACACAGTAAGGTACTGAGCTAAAAGAGGAAGATATATATCCGAAATATAGCTGTTGTAAGAATGTGCGCCCACGTGATCCTGAACTTGATTTATGCGCAGAAAGTGTCAATTTCACTTCAAGTATGTCACGTGAGTCATGTAAATCAAAAGCTTTGACGTTTCACCTCTTGTTATATATTTCTCCTTAATTCATTACCCTATCTATTAAAAAAAAATCAATATTTTACGACAATATTCATATTTTCTTTTCTCCTTCAGTTTCAAATCGGCAACCTTGGTTGATAAGACTCTTCTTTCAAAGTGTGGGTTTGCATTTGCACAAAATAGACTGCAGTTTACAAAACTATTGTTGGGCGTGTATGATGTTTGCATCTTAACATGACATTCATGTGAAATGAGTTTTGTGAAGATCTTGATTATACTGGTCGGCATTCTGCACAGCAATTTTATCAATGCGTCAAGAATGCATATAATTATGATCGTGGGTACTCATAGTCTGTTTATTGTCATTTTTTACCCATATATCATAGAAAGATATTCTTTTTCAAACGTTAAAATGTTGGAGATGCAGTCCGCCAAATGTATTCTCTTATCCAACTGACCATTTACATGTAAAATCACCATATAAATGAACAACTTTCTCAGTGTTTATAAACAGGTAAACTCGTATTTTCGGACTGGTCATGGCTGACGAATGGAGCTGTTCGTGAATGAATGTGAAGGGAAGTATTCTGAGTCCATGGCAAATGACGTCACAATGGCCAACACACACAGACAGGGGGAGATAGAAAATTCATAAGTGAATAAGACAAATCAGTGTGTAATGTATTGTAGCTGGTAATGCAAATCTGTACATTGTATCCATAAGCAATTAGGCAGGAGCAACATGCTTAGTAAATGTACTTTCACTCCTGTCTCTACTCCTTTTCTATTTTTCGATGAAAGAGCGGGGAAAATACGTAAATAAAACCCCAAAAAAGGAAAAAAGAAAGAAAAGCAGATTTGATGTGACGAACAGTATATGTTTCCATGTTTTCCAATCTGTATTCTGTTGTTCACTCATCTTTGCCTGATTTTATCTTGTTTTACCCAAAACACTTGCAATGGGGAAATTGAAACGTGTGTACAAAGTAGAACCTCCTTGATTGGTGTTAAAAAAAAACAGCATGAAAGTATTTTGCCCCTGCCTAGCCGTCGTACTTTATTTAAGTGTTGCGCTATGATTATGTATTGTACCACAAAAGTACTTTATACCATACGTACTATCTTGCCAGTATTTTTCACATTACTTGTATATGGTTTTTAGTTGAGGGTATAAACGCCTAACATAGTCATTCTTGTAATATCTATAAAGGAAATGGGGGAATTTTACCTGGTCCAAATCCTTTTGCCGTTTGTTGAAATGCAAATAGATTTTATGCAAATTTCAAAACGTTTTATATTTAAAGGCTTGTGCGTACTTTGGTCTTTATAGCAGATGTAGGCTTTTAACTCTCCAAGTAGCATATTTTTAACTGTAGAAAAAAATAGCTTTTAGCCTGTGATTTGTTTTCAATGCTGTACAAAGTTTTCAAAATCAGAAGCTGACACTAGACCCAGATGAACTTTGATATACATAATGTTTTATTTCCGGACCATGGTTGGTTTTTAGATCCATGCTGTGTGTAGTTTATTGTCTGGTAGTCTTATGCCTGTATCCCACATTTTACACGTAGAATCGGTGTTGGGTTGTTCTTTTATGACAAAAATGAGGCCCTTTTTAAAAAATTATTTGCCCCAGCCAGTACTGATATTCAACAAGGCCAGATTTTAGTTTCGTGACAAAAGACTGAAGAACTGTAAAAAAAAAAAATCCTTCTCTTCCACGTGAAAAGTTGTTCACTGTTATGAATATCTCAAAACAACGGCATAATTACACTGATATCTTCTTTATAATTCTTAATGTTAGAAGAAAACTCTTTCTGCATCAAATTTTAAAATATAAACTACGCAGTCGGGTAATGGGTGGTTTGTTTATGTACTTTCATAATTATCGACATCCGAAGAAAAACAAGTACACTTGTATATCAGATTTTGTTTGATCTTTCGAAACTATTCTGTAAAATGGTCTGAATTTATGCTTTATTTTCTTTCGGTTTTCAATAAAAACATCCCAGTCTAATCTAGCCTCACTTACCTGTTTTGTGCCTTGGCTCTTGCAGATGATGTGTACAAGTGCTGAAAGAAGCCGAACAACCATGACAAATGTATGACCACTTGACTATACAGTTTATCACCGCATTGCAATACATTGTACATTGTAGCACTCGTTTCATACATTAGACCCCTAAAAATGGCCATTTCGTACTACAGTATCAAATGTCACGAGCCAGCTAGAAATATGAAACCCAAATATAGTGTACCGTATATACGTGCATGTGGATTGAGTGAATGCAGAAATGTTCGCAGAATACACTGCACAAATTAAGTAAAGTTTGAGGAAAATCGGACAATTTATGCAAACGTTCTGAAATATTAACGTTCCGGTATCGCCGTCTCTGGAAAAGAAGACTACACTGCCACCCGTGATGTAGCAGTTTGACAAGTACAGTACAGGACTATGTGAAGCAAAGGGGAATGTTTTCAGGAGAAATATAATATAACGAAAGAGCTCTTGGCTTACCTCATTCAGAAGGCAAGCGGAATACCTTTACAGTGTACGGATTACCTTCTACATAATTGTGTCATTAAGAATTGGAAGGAATTAACGCTTTTCGTATGAAATTATTTGTGGAATTCTCAAAATATTTTCTATATTAGATTTGTAGCATTGTCCAAGTGTGACATCACGTATTCTTGTAGTCATCGCATGGTATCCAGCAACGACGGTGCCGGAAAAGAAAAGAAAAGAAAAAATCATACTTCTTTTCTGAAAAGCGGATTGTCCGATTTTTCTCAAACTTCTCTGCTACGTCTTACACGCGATTCCCGTTATAACAAAGTTCTCTTTCTTTCTATCAAAATTTCGTTTTAGCCAAGCAGCAAAGTAGGCCCTATAGAGATATAAATGATAATTTAGGACCTCAATTTGTATTAATGAGAACTTCGTTATAATCGTGGTCGTTATAACAGGAGTGCACTGAGCTAATATTCCTGCATTTACATAATTATACAATGTTATTGTACGCATGTAAATTAGTTTTCATTCTCCTTTATTCTGTAAAGCTTCTCCATGTCTGTGGAAATACTGTACCCCCTCCCCCCCCCCAAAAAAATATATATATATAAATATATATATATATATATATATATATATATATATATATATATACACATATATGTATAGGAGAGTAAGGAAGAGGCGGTAGACGTAGCTTTTGAATCCTCACAGTTTGATTTTAACTCTCGAGCTTTCGGGCCCTGCCCTTTATCAAGACTGAGGATTAAAGAAATCGGACAAAATACAGAACATGATATAGATATTGTATACAAAAAATAATAATGATGATCAACAGTGATCAAGACAGTAATAATAACAATGATAGAGGCAGAGACAGCAGAAAATAACAAAACTAATAGGAGTGTATATACGCGTCATACATATATACTATACATATGATTATAATATTATAATACACTGTATATACTGTGTGTGTATATGCCTACTAGTATTACATGTGTGTGTATATGCCTACTAGTATATACAGTATGCATGTATGTGTGTATATATACACACAAGGGTATACGTCTGCTCGACCAGGAGCAGACGTATACCCTTGTGTGTATGTTCTGCTTCAGAAACGGATTTTTAATCTAACATCACATCGCATCCTGGTCGCTGATGAAGAATGCGATGACTAACCTGTTTGGTGTCTTGTTTCTAAAACATGCGCTTAATTTCCTCGCCAGGATAAAGCGTTTTAATGCCATTTTAGGTTTTAATCTCATATATATTGTATACTATATATATGTGTGTGTGTGTGCGCGCGCGCAGAAGAGCTAAAGTCCAATGGAGATATGACGAAGTGACCAACCGATCCTTATAGACGTTCAGGACAGATAGATTTAAGTGTTGTAGGCCTTACACTTTAATGTAGGCTATGACTGACTTTTGCAGAATCCATGAAATCTCCTCCACTACCTGTCTCTCTTTATATATATATATATTTGTGTGTGTGTTTGAGCGTGCGCGCTTGTGTGTGTGTGTGAAGTTATAATCTATGCATGCCCATATAATACAGTGTATTATACTGCATACATGTAGGCCCTGTATACCCACATATACAGTGGACGCCCGTTATAACAGAGTCCTTAAGGAATACAATTGTATCGAAATTTCATTATAATCGAACCAAAAAAAAAGAAACGAACAACAACAATAAAAAAAAAAACGTAGAGTGGATAATGTTGGGGCCTGAATTTGTCCTTTGTTGCAACCGTAATTTTGTTATTAACCGTGTTCGTTATAAGGGGAATGCGCTGCTACTGAAAAATTTGTCATGATAATTGTCTACGGCAATGTGACGCTCAAATCTACACGATACCTGTACACGTATTTTCTTCATTTAAACACACAGTGCACTCTCGTTATAACGAACACGATTACATGTATAACAAAATTCAGGTAACAAGGAAGTAAAAATTCGGGCCGTAACATTATCCGCTCTATGTTTTATAAATTGTTTATTTGTTCGGTTATAACAAAATTTCAATTACATGTGTCCCTGTAAAAATCTCAGACATCATGACAAGAGTGATGCGCTCATAATAGTACGTTGTCACAGTGGATTGTACAGCAATACACGCACAATAAACGACAAAAATCAAACATTCATGCGATACTGCCAGCATCATTGACTGTACATCTGTATTTACAAAATTAATACGTGTACATGTATAAACAGCAAGCAAGTCTAGCGGAGAGAGCAAATTTTACAGAGACCCTTTATAAACACCACAAATCGGGCTGAACATGAAACAAATTCCTTGTACATGTGATTGGAATCATCATTCTACGCAATGCGTACAGTACAGTGTATGATTGCATCTGGTAACGTTTACTGACGGTAATTACGAGCTTGAAAATGTACATGTACAACACCTTTCTGAGCGAAACCAGAGAACAGTTGGTTCTCTTTTCTTTTGCCTGGAAAGCTGTTTTATTACAGCTGTTCTCTTCTTACACTTCATCTAAAACCAGATTAAAACATAAAAATATACAATGTATGTTGTAATAATTCGAATTTTGACAAGATGAAGAGTACCTCACATGGGTCGTAGAATGTTATTTTTCTTTTTTAAAGAGCAAACAATGTGTCATTGAGTCAAAGCTATTAAAGGGATTGTACAGTTTTGGTTAAGACCTAATTTCAGGTTTCTAACATTTTTTTTTTTGGTGAGATGATGAGAAACCTTTTATGAAATATGAAAGAGCATGTAATTCCATGAGGAATTCAACGTTTATTTGATGAAAATTGGTTTTGAAATGGCTGAGATATTAAAAAAAAAAGAGTGATTCTAATAAGTGTGGGACCCACACTTTATTAGGATCGCTTTGTTTTACTTTGTTTTTGGATGTTTCAGTAATTCCAAACCCGATTTTCATCAAATAAACTTTGAATTCCTCTTGAAATAGTATGCTCTGTACTTTTTAATGAGTGTTTTCTTGGTATCTCGGCCCAATTTTCATCTCCACCAATACTGTATCATCCATTTAAACTAAATTGTACGTCTGTCACGATTACAATGTTTGCTTCGACTCAGGACTACATTCTCTCTGTCCCTGGTTTACTGCTGTCAAACTTCAGGAGATCGGATTTCAGTTCTTCAAGACAAAAGATTCAGAAAGCATTCATGCATGTCATATCTGTTAAAGGAAAGAAAATATGTTGCACTAGTCTTCCTCCAAGGTGACTGCATTTATAGGTCAATTGTCAGGGAAAGTCATAAGTTTCATACTGGTCAAAGTCACACACCCAGCACAGCACACTGATAACCTAAATTCTCATTTACCAAGAGGGGAAATTTAGTCAAACTTATTTCTTTGGATTGGAAGAGGTTCATCGTGGTGAAGAATGAATGAAGAAAGTAATCAGTTGTCTCACGATGTGCAAACGTTTGCACATCGTGAGACAACTGATTACTTTCTTCATTCAACTTATTTCTTGTGTGGTGAAATGCTCAATCCCCATAGAAAATAAAAACATGATATTCACACGAAAGGCTTGTAGTATTAAGAGAAATCTAAGCAAATGTAGAAATACACGTAGGTTTAAAAAAATGTGATATTGAAATTCATTACATGACTAGCAAATTAGGTCAAACATGATTCACTAATTGTAAAATTAAATTCAAGATTTTAAGTGAGCAGTGAAGCTTACATGAAGTGCTCATACCAGCATCATAAGTAACATGATATTTTTTTGGGGGCCCCTTATTGGTCAGGTTGACATGTGTGACATCTTGGGGTTCATATCCATTTGTGATTTTGTGAGTTAGGAAAAAAAAAATAAGAAAATGAAGAAAAAAAACAGAAAAAAACTGATTTTAATGAGTGGAACCAATTCTTAGAGCAATACAGCAAGCACATGATTTTCATTGTTCAAAAGGCAGTGATTATTTATCAAGTCAAGTTTCTTTCACTTTTTACATAATTCTACTATCACAGACTCTATGATTATGATGTGCCATACTTTCCTAACATGTTATCAAGAGGAATTCAAGCACAATATAATTTGCATATGAAAAACAAAAAGCTTTAAAGCATATTACATAAAACAGCATAAGAAGTGTCAGTTTTCAAACCATGATTGGGCGAATACAGGTTGTATACGTACATGTAATTACTGGATTGAGCATTGTAATGGAAGCAGTGACTAAACGGACTCATCCTTGACACTTTTTGTCTGTTTGTTTTTGCTACAACATAATTGGGAAACAGAAGCTCACATTTAGGTCTTTCAGTGACAAAGCAACTGATCTCATGGTACAAAAATATCATGAGTTCTTTAACCTACATGATCCTTTGTTGATGGGCAGCCACTAACTCAATCTATTGTCTCCAAAGCACAACTATACACAGTGTGTTAGCAAGGTCGCACAGGAAACCCCTTTTCAGCCTAGGTTGATAGACATGACAAGCCTGGAAGTACAATGTACAGTATTCTATTGGTCATGTTCATCGGAACAACAGCTGCTGCTTTGCCCTTGGCTTTCCACCAGACTGTAGGCCAGGCTTCCCACCAGACTGCAGGCCAGGCTGTATGGCTTCCCGTCCACTCTGATTGTGTCTCTGCTGTAACACCAAACCAAACACATAGTTGAAATGAACATGTGCAATTATTTATTTTTTTTTAAATCTAAAGTACAGGACCTTCTGATATTCACATCACATGAACACATGCGATGCTTGCTGCATACAAGTGAGACAGTCACAGAAACTTCACTTTAAGACTCTTTTGTGTGTGTGTGTGTGTGTGTGTGTGTGTGTGTGTGTGTGGGGCTGCAGGCATTGTGCATAGTAGCTATTGAAACATGAAACCCTAATTGAATTTCCCTAGTTCATTAACTCGTGTCACAACATCTCATACACAGAAGAAACTATAAGGACAGGTTCTTGAAGCAAATTATTCCATTTTCTTTGAAAGAAAAAAAATGCACCGGTAATTAATGAGTCAAGTCCACAATATTTCATTTAATGGTTGCTTTTGAAACTGAATTTCCATGCCAAACTCTCCATTTCAGGTGCATTGACATTTCCCCTACCACGCATAACAATTGACACACATACCATGAATCTTTACAACATCTGCTGGACTTGCGGTCTTCAGTTATTTTAGTGATTTAACCCTGTATAGCCAAGGCTATTTTGAAACTTCCAGACTCCCCATCTCAGACATTTATGAGCAGATTTTGATCAAACTCAAGGTAATGTTTCAGTGTCCAATCAGGTACTACAGCCACTTTTTTTTTTTGTAAAACAATGGTCAAAAACATGTACAATTTGTATAATTTCTGTAATTGTACCCCTGATTATCACAGATGGGGTTTCCAAAATAATGTGCACATGATGTGAAATGGAAAAAAAATTAAGGTCACAGCATTTCAGCATGAGACCTTTTAGCGTTTAAGTATGACCACAGAAAATGTCAGTGGATGGGGTATAGATGTTTACAATTTAATAATTTTTATCGTGTAAATGAGAGAATTTGATGAAAACCCTTCCAGTCTGTTCATCTGTTATTCATCATAATCAGCCTGAGCCAAGCACAGTGTGGAACCACACATTAGTAACCATCAGAATGTGGTTAGGTGGTCAAGCAGGAAACTTACCTTGGAGAGAATCGGTCTGGCTATTCCTCTTGGTCTGCTAGGACTAGACAGGTTCTCTACTGCTAGGACCAGGTCCTCATGCCAGTGAAGTCTGGAACCACCTGAAATGGGGAAAAGATTCAGACATGAATACATATCTTATCCTACCACTGAGAAAATATTTACATTAATTAGTCTAATCATTGAATATTTCCGCAAGAGATTACTTGTGAATACCTTCTACTGTGATGAAATAATGCTAACGATTGGCTGAAACAGTTGGAAAGTTTCACTTACTTGGAACATTAAAATTGTGGCATAGTGTAAAGCCCAAAGTATTACAATGCCATGAGGTTTGTAATGATCTGTTTAATATGAATGCATTGGACTTTAATCCATAGATACGGTGTGATTCTCGGCTCTCTTGACAAGCTCTGATGGTGCCCTGTGTCTCACCCCAAAGCTCCCAATACACTATTCAACATAGTAACTCTCTACATGTACTGTACTGCGTTGTATTTCCACAAAAAAAAAATGTAGTTTTTTTAATGTCACAAAATAGCTAAGCCAGTTTCCACTTGGGGGCAAGTTTGCACTTGAATCTGCTGAAATAGAAGCCATATTTCCAGTATGAACACTTCAACTGTTAAAGGTCCTGTTTACCTTTGGGAGCAGTGATTTTTAAAATGTTCAAGACATTACTTTTGATGCATATGTGTAGGTCAGCTGTATTACAAAACATCCTACCATATAAAATGTTTCACTTTACAATAAAACCTAAAATATTTTCTCATTAAACCATAACTGTAGACATTTTAGTCTGGAAACATTTTTATTATAACTATTGTTCATATTTTGTATATTTTTATTTCAACAATACTTAGCATCGATTATAATGGTTCAAATTTTTACAATGGTTGTCTCTATCTCTACCACACATAATAGAACTATTTTGAAGCACTAATGCTGGGTTTTTGTTTCATCTGCAATTTATGGTAAATTATGCCTTCAAGAAGACAAAGGTTGTTACCCGTTTTGCTTGTCAATAAGTGATGGGGAGACCAATTCTGCTCAGTGGCAGCATGCTGGCCATTTGTGATGGTGTGAAGTTTAGTCACCAGCTCCAACTCATGCTCTGTCTGCAAAAATGGAAGATGAAAATAAAACACACATGACAGAGATACCCTCTGACTCCTGACATGAATTTGAAAAGTACTGTAACCGCATTCTCATCACAGCTTCAAAATCCTATCAGATGAAATGTGCAGAAATGTTGCATTCATAAGCACTACACTGTTTGAATTCACTTGTCCCAAATTTATCACTACATGTAGTTGCTAATAATAGCATCATCTTAAAAGTTATTTTAAAGATAATATTTAAACAGAATTTATATTAGTGTGTGTGGAAATGTGAGGCAATAATGTGTAACTGAGCAATGTTCATTCATGAAAAAATAACCTTTGTCAACTTTGAAAACTGTATTTATGGAAAGGCAAGCAGAGTGCACAAAGGGGTGATAGTGTATCACTGACTCTAAATGAATAAGTTTTAAGTAACATCCTTTTGTGCACATAATATATGTAGAAGTCAAAGTTTACTGTGAGCTGAGACTAACAATCATCTCTAGCTAACATTTACAATGACTTGTCATACCAATGTTAATGTCTGCTATGTGTAGCTGGAATTCTAGGAAGGTAGGGTATAGTCTGAGTACCCCCAGTCAGTGAAGAACTTACCAGTGTGAGAGCAGCCAGCCCACTGCAGCCTCGGGCAGGGAGTCGCACCAAGGATGGGGTGCTACCTCTAGACATATTGCTGTGTAAGGCCTTTGCATTCTCCAGCTTCATGCTAAAACACTGAAACAGCCAAGAATAACAGGTGTTACATGTCACAAAATTCCATGACAATAATGTATGCAGTAGATCAAATCAGACTTGAAGTTCAAATGAGTGAAGTACAGTACCAGTACCTCTACAATGTAGGCCAAAAATATACATTTGTACATGCACATGTATTGACAGTGCAGCCATATATATGTCTTTCCATTCTGCATCAACTAAATGCAAGCATTGTATCATTTCCCTATTTGGACATACATGTTAATACTTCCAGCATGCAAACAGTGTGCAGATGTCCTGTGAATAAATTTTCTCCTAAACTTTGAGAATCATGATATATACTGTATTTAATCAAACATTCATTTATTCTCATCAATTAAAGATCCTGTTTACTGTTGGGAACAGTGATTTAAAAGATTGTCAAGATATGATATTTAATGCATGTATATGTGTAGGTCTCTTGTGCCACAAAACATCCTATCATATAACATTTTTGCAATGAAGCCTAAAATATCTAAAGGAGATTGTTCAAATGTTGTACAATGTATCTGTATTTTTCTCAATTGTCCGTAATTGTTGATGGTCTAGTCTGGAAACGCTTTTATTAGAACTATTGTTCACATTTTGTACATATAAAACAATTGATATTTAACCGATTCAAATTTTTACACTGGTTGTTCCTATCCCTAACTCACATTTAAGAAAGTATGCCTTTAAAGGAAATACAAAATACGAGGTGATACATTTACAAATTCAATTTTTAAACAATTTGGGAGGACAATTCCTTGAATATAATACAAAATATATGTATGAATGATATTATAGCGGAAAAAAAAAAACAGGTACACTTTGCCAATGTATAAAACATAGTTCATGAGGGAATGACGCACAAACGGTTTAGCTCGTAAAACTTATTTTCACTAATGCTAATGGTCTAAAAAGGTGCCAAATATGATGTCTGTCATTTTCAAAGGAAGATAAGTTGGATTATCTGATGCAAACTTCTTGCTAAGAACAAAATCTCAGCACAAACCTTTTCATTATCTTTCTTGATGCGATCCTTCAGTTCTTGCTTCTGTGCTCTCAGCTGGGCGAGCAGAGCACGCTTCTTCTCTATTAGCTGCTGCCTGACTACAGAGGGTGACACATTCAGCTGCTGTTGAGTGGACACCTGTAAGACTTTTGATGATAAGGTCATTGGCCTTTCAAAGGGCGGTGCAGCTGAACTCAGCAATGACGCTTGGGGTCCTTGATTGATGTTTTCTTTCTGTGAAATGTCTAAAATCTTTTGCTGCTCAGTTAGAGTAGAAGAGTATTTGCCATCAGCAAGGCAACGTGAGATTGTTGTTGCAGGAGACGAGACTACGAAGGGATCGCTGTGATGAGAAGGGTGATTGATCTCACCCTCACTTTCTTCATGGGAGCTGCCGACACCCTCTGGATGGTTCTGGGTTGAGAGGGGAGTAAATGCGCTGAATGTTTGCTGTTCTGAAAATGGGTGTGGCCTCGTCTTATTCCAGGATGACTCAGCATTGACTGCTGTTGATGTGACTTTTTCCTTTGCTGCAGAATGAGAAAGGGGAATCTGAGGATGACCGTGATGAACTGGCTGCTGTGCTTGTATTTCCAGCACCTCAAAGTTTACCTGTAAAGGACTGGAATAGATGACAGCATCTAAAGAGCTCTTTACAGAGGTAAAAGATGAGGACTGCTGCTTCGGGGGCGATCTGTCTTCATCTTCCGTCTTCATTGTTGCCACTTTAGTCGCAACTTGACCAAATTCCTCCACAGCCATTGCAAGTGATGATTCCTCCTTTGAATTTATCGGTGGTGAACCAGACATTGATTGGCAACAGTCAGCATATTCTTTCCCATTACTTTGCAGTCCATGATGACCTGAAGTGGCATTGCTGTCATCTTCCCTCGATTCTTCACTCAATACTGAATGTCCATCTATGTCCTCGACTGCACTAAACAATGCCACACCATTGTCTGAGCTGGTTTGTGGGAGTGTTGCAATCACACTTACCACTGGTGAAGTCACATCGACTGCAGGCATCAAGCCATTCTTCTTTGGGGAACAATCAGTGTTTCCAATATTTTCACTGAAAGTATTCATCTGCCCATTGAAATGTTCACACACCTTCTCTGCACTACTGCTTCCATCAAAATCTAGTTTTGATTCCACACAAGATATAGCATCCTCCTCAGCTGTCACTGCGTTTTTCTCTTCGTTCTCTTCAGCTGATGTTTGTCTAAAGCCTGGTCTGAATACCTCTGTTTTTCTCCTCAGTTTCTTGGCCTTCAGCTTCTCCCTGTCAGTCTGAGCACCAAAGAAGATTTCTTCCTCATCATTGCTGAGGCTCAGGAGTCTGAGAGATTGGAATAGAAAATAGGAAAAATATGAATTATGATGATAAGTTCAATTTCAGCATCAATAATGAGCAAAAATATCTAATAAATGCTCCATATAAAGTACATTCTATGTGTAAAAGAATTTATAACCAGGTCAAGGATTATAATCAGGAAATTTAGAGACATCCAAAGAAAGGAGCCTGGGAAACCATGAAAAGTTGCACACATGTTGTCATGACAGATTTGGAACAATGAATTAACAAACTATGTAACCCCAGGTGCACCTTCATACAGTTATACTGTGGGATAACTGCAAAACACACCCCAAACTCCGAACGCGAACGTGTACAAGGAGCGCCCCGGGGTTTACTGTGGGAGCGTTTCACATTCAGGCTAGTCACAGTTTAAGAACATGCAAGCATTTCAAATCACAAACATAATAACTCCTAGCGTTTAATCAACTGCATCGGCGACCCTGACACATACATGTTTAACTGATTACAGCACCCCAGGGCAGGGCAGGGTTACCTGTATTCCTGTACACTGTACCTGGTAGGCCTATTGAACCCATATTATTATTAATCATGTTCTTGAACTGAGGTCAGCACATGCACAATCTTCAAATCAAAACACTAGTTAACTACCGTCTAAATCAGTCCGGGAAACCCGCTCATGAGGACCGCTCCCGCGTACGAGGACTGCCCCGCCTCATGAGGACCGCCCCCACGCCTCATGAGGACCGCCCCCATGCCTCATGAGGCCCGGGGGGAACACCTCATGACGCCCCCTATTCACTTCTATTCATCTCACATCTGACGTATAAATTGTCGCAACTTTGCACGGTGATTTTTTGTTACACACACATGTCCACTATCCATGATGAAAAGAAGAAAAAATCCTATCTGGTTTTTTTTTCAGAAATCAAGTTTTAATCAACCGATGCAGAGCGCCCATTAAAACATGTGTGTTTTAATGGGCGCTCTGCATCTGTTGATTAAAACTCGATTTCTGAAAAAAAAAAAAACCAAATAGGATTTTTTCTTCTTTTCATCATGGATAGTGGACATGTGTGTGTAACAAAAAATCACCGTGCAAAGTTGCAACAATTTATACGTCAGATGTGAGATGAATAGAAGTGAATAGGGGGCCTCATGAGGCGTTCCCCCCCCCCCCCCCCCCCCGGGCCTCATGAGGCATGGGGGCGGTCCTCATGAGGCGTGGGGGCGGTCCTCATGAGGCGGGGCAGTCCTCGTACGCGGGAGCTGTCCTCATGAGCGGGTTTCCCGGACTGAAATAGTCTGTGACAGATGTTCTTAACACAATACACAGCAGTCAGCAAATACCCTTGACTTAGTCTTAGCCTTCTTTTTTTTACACGTAGAAACCACTAAAATCTAAATTGTTAAAACAATACTAGTCTAACTGTTAGAGATCTAAATTTACACAACATCGATTTAAGAACCGTAGGGCCTAACTGTTACAACAAAAGACAGCAGAGATAATAAATAATGTAAATTAATATGAATTAAGTCTCAAGGTTTACCTTTCCCAAGATGATGCCTCTCCGCAAGGAGTAATACCTCCTTCATCTGTATTTGGCCCAGAGCCACAGTTGCAGTTGCGGACAGGCAAGGAGGCGGGCGGGGCCGGAGCCCCAGCAGCGGGAGCGGCAGGGTCGAACATGATTGCCGGTGCGGAGCGGTGCGGCGATGATGGCACTTCCTTCTGACTAACGTTTGGAGTCCTACCAATTTTACCTTTCAATAAATTCAATTGTTTCAGCTTCGACACTGTTACGACACTTGCTGAAATAACGGCGATATGCAGCATACATTCCTAATCAATGAATTACGTATATCATTGACTACAGGAAGAGAAACCTGTATCTTATGGCAGAAATATCATTGAATTGCAGTTAGTTGGGTGCATACACAGCTACAGAAGGTAAACAGACATTTTGAATTCCGCGCATGTGTACATGTTTTGTAGTAAACCGTGTGAAAGGTCAAGTCGCACCGGTTTCAATAGACTGTGTATCCAGGTGTTTTGTATCGATGTACTGAAATTCTATGCGCGGCTGCTACCCTGTGCTTTCTAATGTACTGGGTAAAAGTCTATTTGTTGCTAAGCGTTGGCAGTACAGCTCTCGCTGTGTGTAAGGCGACGTCCTGAACGGATGTTCCTGAATTTATACAAATCCCACTAAATTGTAGTGTACTAGTCGTCAAAATGTTAATTTTCTTGTACCCAGGGCTGAACAGAACTGTTACAGCTTTCATCGTGCGCAACATCGTTCAATGACGGTGTGAAAGGAAAGGATACGAGTAGTGTTTTTGTTTCCGTCCCGTCTTGATTGCGACCACGCAATATTTGCATCCTCTCACCAACCATCATCTAAGCCCGGCTAGCCCTGCTAAATACTGTCTTGACTGTGCGTGTCTGTGCTGTAATAGGCCTACGGCCTACCTGTACGTAGGAGGTTCGGCTCCGCTTCCCTACCGGCTACCTACCTGCTCCTTCTCTGCAATGTTAAAGCCTTTCTTCTGAATTTACAGGGTTGAAGGGAACATGATGACTCAATCTTGTCTACAGTTGGTGGGCAGAAATAGCAGGTCTAGCTGCTGCAAGACCCAGGACTCGGACTCGGGACGTCTCCATTTTGATCGCCCAATCCCATCATCTTGTCATCATCCGACTCCGACTCCGAGCATTCGTGGTGAGCTAAGTTCCAAGTTAGTGTCTACTTCGAACTTCGAACGATAGATAGTTGCGTGATGCCTACTAAAGTCTAACAGTTAACGTTAGAACTAACTGTTCGATGTAGAGAAACTAAGGTTCTTGTTTATCAATGAGTTTCCTACTCCATGACAACATGAGTCCATGTCAGTCCGGGAAATCTGCTCTTGAAGGGGGCTCCTGCTCAAAAGACATAAAATTCTAATTTGATAATGGTAAACACTCCCCTCTTGATGAGCACCCACCCCTCTCAGGCTCTAGCTAGGTGGGCCCTGCCCTGGACTCTGGAGACGGAGTGCAAGTGCTCTCCGTCTGAGGTCCACCTAAGGCATAAGGGCTAAGGCCTCGGCGGCCCAGGATACTCCATGACATGATGAGGCCTCCTCTTTATTTACTTCTCATCCATCTCATATCTCACATATAAAATGTTGCGTATTTGTACTGTCATTTTTTTTTTTTGTTACTATACACACATGTCCACTCTCCATAATGAAAAGAAGAAAAAAAATTGTCTGTTTGTTTGACAAAATCGTTATCAAGTTTTAATCAAGGGATGTGCAACGACCCTCGAATAACGGGCGCCACTGAGGTCGCTGAATGCAGGGATGATCCAACTCGAAATTTTTTGTGCTTTTATAATCTCAGTCTCACCTCTCCATGCACAAATCAGCCGGGCATGAAACTGAAGTCAGACATCATTTTACACATAAAGGGAAACATACATTGTAGACCCTACAATGTACATTAACTAAAATCAGAACTAACTTGATCTTCAGGTGTGAGTTTCTTCAACTTTGTCTCCCTCTAAAAATTAGAGGGAGACAAAGTTGAAGAAACTCACACCTGAACCTTCACCCCTCTGAATAAAATGTGATCTTTCTGTCATAACTTGATCTTGTGCAACTGTAGACTATAACCTCTGATATCTATTCCAAATTAGAATTGAAATATACATTAATATAGATCACACTGATGGAGTAGGTGAGAACTCGAATTTGTCAGCAAAGTAATAATGAAAGGTATTATGGGTCCACTTTCTTTTTGAATGCCGCTGACCACCAGCCTTTAGTCGCCCTTTGTGCAAGCATTCTGTGGCATCCAGTGCAGACAGCACGCAAGCCATACAAGCAGTGGGATTTTTAGAGCGAGCTTGCACTCGCATGGGAGGAGATTTCTGTGCATAGCATTTACTTGCATGTGCTGGATGTGCTGGATGCCTTTAGGATTTGTTATTAGCTGGTATGTTATTTCATCTTACAATACAGCTGTCCAGTTTGTAACTTATACAGTCTATTACATTGCATTTTTTTTTTTTGTAATTGAGACAAAACTAAAGCCTGTCGTAAAAAAGAAAAACTGACATTTCTTATCCAGTTCAGTCATTGAGAAGTCTTTTTTTCTCTTTCTCCTTTTCAGATCACACAGATGCATAAAAGAAATAAGAAGAGCAGGATTAATGTAGCCGCAGAACAAATCAACATATCTAATACATGATGCTGACTACAGCCCCAAGAACAAAGACTAACTAGTTGCTATGGCAACTGCAAGCCAAATTGAAGAAATACGAACAACTTTGCAGCGTGGCCTGGAGAATCTTGCTCTGTCGGGGAACTTGAAGCCTCTGCCCCTTCGACAGCAAGCTGAAAGGCCTACGCTGCGCACAAGAAATATTCCAGGAATTGACAATGATTCCATAGTTAGGAGCAGTAGAATCAAACAGCAGAACAACAAAGTGACAGCAAGTAACAAAGCACTCAGTAATGGCTCTTACAGCGACCCCGAAAGCCGACGACCAGAAAGCGCAAGAGGAAGAAATGGCAACGTGTCATCACCTTTTGTCAGGACTCGTCATGGTAGTCTAAACAACAGTGTCAAATCATCCCCACTCCATGGCAAGCCACCTCTAGGTTCCAGGGCAAGAGCCAATGGAGTTGGGCGACCCTCTAGTGGACTCAAGAAGGCTCAATCACCAGGCTACAATCGGAGCTTGTCCTCATCCAATCAGAAGAGCAGTGACTACAAGTACCCCAGTGTAGGCCAGGCAAGACACCTCCCCCAGCCCCCTGCCACCCAGAGCCCCAGCAAGAAGCGAGATGATGACCTTACACCCACCAGAACTAGAAGCCAGCTGAGTAGAAAGAGTTGGGGTAGTGAGAGGAAAGACAGCTTGTCTGAAGATGGAGAGGAATGGTGTGATATGGATGAGACAGAGGAAGACAGCTTTGACCCTCTCATGAGGTTTGTACACTGTAGAATGGAAACATATTGTGACCTTCGCTTCCCAAAACGAACAAAAAAGTGACATTTTGGCTGTAGGAAAATGATTTTAAAGGTCCTGTTTGATCATTTCAAAGTACATACAAGTGTACTTTGTCTGCTAGAGTATGTTGTGACAAGGCTCGTATGCAGGGCCTTCATCCACAGCTTACCACCTCTTATGGGCCAGAAACGAAGGAAGTTAATGTCAGATCAAACAACCAAGGATGTGCATTTTAGAAAAATCCTGTAAATGGCGTATATAAAGGATACTGGACATTTGTGATGATTCTTTTTTCTTTTTTTTTTTGATGGATATAAGCAGTCCCATTAACGGTATTGTACAACTGTAGGACTATCCGAGTGTGACTTCTGTGGAGCTACATACAAGTATGTGCATCTCTTCCACTTGTGTTGTTCCATATGTATGGCTTTTCTTTCCAGTGTCTGATAGAACTGGGACATTTCTTTGCTCTAATGAAATCAGGTTTTGGCACCAGAAGATGTGCATAGAAAACAAACATGCCTTTTTATTTTTTCAGTCCATTCTAATTGTCAGAGTTAATTTTGTCTATGCATGTTCTGTAATTCATTGTTCATGGAAATGTAGACCGTAATTCTGAAGTTTGTTTGAATTCCATATTTACCTTTTGCTTCCAAACGTGTTTGACACTAGTGAGCGCATGCCTGGAGACGGGGCGTCCTATGATGACTTCGAAGAGGATGATGGAATTGATGGTCTGGATGAAGACGGGATGGATGATGGTAAGAGATGCCTTGTGTTGGTTGCTATGACAACAGTTGTACTGTTTGAGAGAGGAGAGTGTACCTCACAAAGGAAAAATGTCTGGACTTAAGACTGCCATATGAATACAGCAGATAGATACACATCCTAACCAAGACAGATGCGACTGTACGGTTGTTAGTGTATAAAAATCTAGCGTGCCTACACTTTTCAGGAATCTTACGTTGCCACCATAAAATTCCACATTTGCATGTTACTTAGATTGGCCTAAAGTCTGATGTACACTGTATGTCTTCATTTTTGTTCACCAAGTTATCAGTGAGTGGCTTCTCTTTTACTGGTTGTTGCTTTGATGGTACTGTTCCATGAGAGAAGTGAGCTAGAATACTTCAAAGGTTTTTCTTATTTCATTATATTCCACAAAGTATTTCACAGATTTCTCTAACTATTCCAGTTAGTACTAGTTATGATAATCAGTTTGTTGTTGTTGTTGTTGTTTTTAGAAATATGTTATGTGGGTACAGTTATCATTGTTAATTTGACACCTTCAGCCGTTTCTTGTCTTGACACTGGAGGACTTTATGTGCTCTTTTTGTCATTTTGGCTGCATGTAGACAGGTTTTGTGACAAATTTTGAACATTTACACTTACAGTTCACTTTACCAAGTTACCTTATTGTTGATATCTTGTAATTTGCTGTTCCATCAAACAGATGATTCAGACACATACTCTACATACAGTATGTCGTCCCTCAAGGGGAGCAGCAAAAGTGGCAGCCATTCCCTGACCATTGAGGATATGTTGAAGAAGACCAATGGGATGGATTCGTCCATCTTGGGGTCAAAGAGCAGCAGTTCCCGTGTCCTTGAGGTTCTAACATCAGGTACCGATGAGGCCCAGCCCCCCTTGTCTGGTAGTCTCTTCAGCAATGTGCCACCAACCATTAACTTTGTTGCAGAAGGCCAGAAAGGTAAATTAATTTTGAAACTGTTGTAATGTTTCAATTTCAACTGATTGACAGATTGCCCAGCATGACCTAAATGAGCACCGATAATTCAGTGTTTTACTAGTAGCCATGATTTAAAAAAAAAAAAAAATTATGGGCATACATACTCAGCCTGGATTCGAACCAACAATCTTCTGATTACCAGACAGGCTTCTTATCCACTAGACCACTGAGCTTTCACCCTGCAGCCGGTGTTGGTTCTAATCTCTGTACATGCAATGGGTACTGAGTATTGATGGGATATTTAAACTAATGAATTCTTTCATCAAGTTGGTTGGGTTTTTTTGCAGCTGATTGACAAAATTACCCTACATTGACATAAATTTGACACCTGTACAACCATTGGTTTGAATTCAGCCTAAGTACATGTATGTATGCGATGTATGCCCTTAGGTTTCTATCATGACTACTTCTATATCACTGAATAATCAATGCCTATTTATATCAATGTATGGCAATTTGTCAATCATTTGCATTGAAAACAACTTAAGGAATTCATTCATTTGAATATTTTACTGTTAGCAGATTACTTTCACTTGTCTCAACCACAAAATCCTGTAAAGTCTTTAGTATTCATCAATGCTCTGATATTTAATGCTACTAAGGTCAGAGCAGACATGACCAGTAGTTCTTATTGTTAATTGCTGTCATTATCTTTTTACCATATCTCTTCCTATTTATCACATGGCTTCTCTTTTCATGATGTTACAGTGATGCCGTTGCCATGGGAACTAAGGAAACTGCTGAAGTGGAGGATGAGTCCTATCACACCTCATGTTGTCAAGAACTGCATCGCTCGGTCAGGATTCAGGGCAACCAAGAGTAAGTCTCTTGTGATTACATGCAGTAGATGATGTGAATGCAGTCAGGAAAAAAAGAAAAAAAACCCTAATCAGTAGATGAAATAACTGTATCACCAAATGTACTCATGGATGCTCAGTGGGATGGACAGGTGGAATGCATTCTATCATTGCAACAATTTCTCTCACTTTTTTCAGCACTTTTGAAGTACCCATTCCATTTTCAGATCAGTTTCTATCAATTTATGTTTTTATGCTCATTTTAGAATTTAGAAAAGGGTATTTGTTTGTGCTATTTATTTGTGGCCATATCTTTCTTCTTTGTTGTTTCAGTCATATGAATATTTCTCCAGGGGTAGGCTTTCAATTGTTTCTTTCCTTTTTTATAGATTTTGCATTGTTTGAAAGTTTGCATGGTGATGTAAATGGAGAAGAGAGGTTTCAGTAACACCATGTTCACATGTCGCTTCCCTTCTTCGCTCTCATCTGTCTAGGGTCTTCTTTCTCCACACAACAGTCCTTTCAAGGATGACATACATATTGTATGGTGTTAGCACAGACCTCTCATCCCTGTATAGGTTTGTTGTAGAGTGAGCTTTACTGGAAATTCTGGATGATCATGTTTGTAATAAGTATCTGTTTGTCATGCACAATGCATCTTCCTAACTATTTCTCTCCAAGTTATACTGTACCTGTTCTCTCTCCTTTACCAGAGGGGAATGAGTGGCTGGGTTACTGGGGCAAACACATGAAGGCAGCTGGCTTCAAGGCTATCAGGGACTACCAGAAGGTCAATCACGTCCCGGGTTCCTTCCAGATTGGCCGGAAGGACCGACTGTGGCGAAACCTTTACCGCATGCAGCTCCATCACGGCAAGAAGGAGTACAGTTTCTTCCCCCAGACGTTTGTCTTGCCCTTTGACCTCAAGCTTCTGAAGAGGGCGTGGGAGGATGGCAACAGCAAGCAAAAGTGGATCCTGAAACCGGTGAGTCACCCCTGGGCTCCATGGGATTTCACTGTGGGAGAAATGAAGTACTTCCAGAAATCCTATTGTGTGGCAGCGTCACAAACATCCTGTTTGACTGAAAACCCAAATTGGTACAATCTGTAACAGACTCAGTGCACACACATGTAAACAGCCAGGGATATCAATTTTATCCCTAGAAAAGACAAAGTTGCTCTCCTCCGTATAAGGGTTGTAGAGCAGTGGAGACTACTACCTCAAGTAACAATGTGTCTTGACTGTCACCATGTGACTGTAACTGATTTCTATAGATAATAATGATTATGACCTGATTCAGAGTTATGGGGAGAAGACAATTGATTTGTTGTTTGGTCCTTTGCCAATGCTGTGAAAGTAAAAAGAAAAAAAACAAAAAACAAAAACCTGCATAATGCATCCATTCCCCAGTGTAGCCCATCTATTATAGATGCATATCTGTGTGCAGATTTTGTTTAGCCCAGACATGTGGTGATGATACACCACCAAGAAATGTCAGATAGTGCAGTGTATTCTCATACAGGTCCTACCATCAGTTACAAGGAAGATGTTGTTCTAAGATAAACTGTCATACAAGGTAGAAGCAGAAATTTGTTTACTGTTTGAGAAATATCGGGAATTTACCTTTGTCTGTTTCATATGAATAAAAAGAATTGAAGCACTCCATCAAATATGTAACTTTTGGGGCTGAGTATTAATCATTAAGGCTGAGAGGATGAAGAATGGCATGTTGAGGGCCTGCTTCAATGAGTTTGGAAAGAGTAATGTGGGAGGACATTGTCCTGTAAATGGAGGGAAATTATAGAACAGAATTTGATATTGATCTATAACACTACAGCCTGCTTCAGCCCGAGGGATTGGTATCCGCGTCATTCACAAATGGAGCCAGATCCCTCGCAGGAGAGCTGTGATCGTTCAGCGATACCTCTCCAAGCCGTACCTCATCAACGGCAGCAAGTTTGATCTACGCATCTATGTCTACGTCAGCAGCTTTGACCCTCTGAGAGTCTATGTCTTCACCAATGGTCTTGCCAGATTTGCGACAATGAAGTAAGTCAAATCATGACTACATTTCACTGAAAATTAGTCAGTCATGCCATCTGTTTTAATATATCAGTCCTTTCCAATCTTGCTGAATAAGAATTGAAATCTCACAAATAACTCTTCACACTAGAATTAGTATTTGACTTCCTAGTAACATACTTTTGAGCACAATAATCTTTTTGATACCTGTGCAGCATAACTAATCAAACCATTTCAATCGGGGATCAGATTTTTTTCATTCTTTATGAGAAGAGCAAATGTAATGTTCAAACCCTTTTAACCCTGACTAGGCCGGGCTATTTAGGTAGTTGATAGAGCCGGGGGGCCTCCCAGGCCCCCCCCCCCCCCCCCCAGATCTCGGCTGTCGAACGTGCGATCGCGACAAAAATTGGCACACACATTGCCTATGATGAAATCTAAAATACCATGAAGTTCATTTTTCAAAAAATTATCATTTATGCTTAATTATGCTGATTTATGCATAATGATGCATGAAATCAGATTATTTGGTATAAATCACAAAATAATGCTCAAAACAGGCACATTTTTTTGTGTAGATATTCTTTTTAGTGTCCTTAGCAAATGTAATGAAAAAAATTGTGATATCAGAAAAAATTCTTAAGTATTTCGTTTTTTTAATTTCTTATGTATTTCATTTTTTTCGACTTTATGTTTTTCATTGTTTTTTCGATTAAATTTGTCCGCGACATCGCTCTGAACAAGAAAATATGTTATTCATTGATTTTAATCAATAAAACACCAAAATAATCATGCTTTTATGAAATTTGCCTGTAAGCACAGTTTGCTTTGAAATTATACACGAATTCATGTTTTTGAGCAATATTTGGTCTGACATGCATGTACATATTTATGCGTAACTTCGGAACCGTGCACCCGGGCGTCGCAAATTTGGTGTCAAAAGATGCGGGAGACTCGAAAGAAAAAAGTCATGAAATGTCGCGGCGATAGCTTTTTGCGATTGCGATACATCGCGCGGAACGTCGAGGGGGGGGGCCTCGAAGGCCCCCCCTGGCCTAGTTAGGGTTAAGGGGCAAAACAAATGTCTTGGCCATATTGCCCTTAGTGCTTCCTTCATGCAGTTGTCATCATCCAAAGTGACCTACTTCCTTTGTTTCCATGTCTGCTCTCGGAGCGTGGCATGCATAAACTAGAAAAGCACTCTGAGAGCGCAGACCTCCGCCAAGCAGCTACTTTTCCACCAATGATCTTGCTCTTCCATGGAGATCGGTGATTTCCACCCATAGGTCTGCATGCTGAAAAGTTGGCCAGATTTTCTTATATAGAAGCCTTTGTTACGTGATAAACCCTCAGCTGCGTGGCCCGCCTTGCCCTAGCAGAAACTGGAGCATGCCCTTTTAGTGTGCGTATGAAAACCTCAATAATGTGCAGCTTGAACTCCTAAGTTCATTGACCATACCTGCCAAAATATTGAAAATCCTTCATAAAATCCACAAAAATTCATGGATCACTACCAAAATGTAATCATCTGTTCCTTGTGTCATTCTCAATCTTTCTTGTAGGTTTCATCCAAATCAGTGCACAACTTTTTGAGTTATTTTGCAGACGGACAAACAAACAAATCAATGGTAACGAAGACATAAGTCAAACACTGATTCTCTTTTTCATTCCACTCCCTACCAGGTATTCATCGTCCATGAAGAGCCTGTCAAACAAGTTCATGCACCTGACTAACTACAGCATCAACAAGAAGAATGCAGACTTCACTCCCAATGATGACAGCATGGCCTGTGAGGGCCACAAGTGGTCAGTGACTGTCCAGCTGGCAGCACTTTATGACTTGACCATCATGTCAATTTACCATATTCTTGAAGTTATCTGCTAGGAGTCCACATGAAAAGTTTCATGTCCAAAAAGAGGCATTAGTTAACCCATGTATGCCAAATATATGCCACACCTGCAATTAAAATGAGACCTCCTGTTTGATGGAATGGTAAACATAATATATAGAGGTATGTTAGGAGACAGGGCAGTTTTAATCCATTTTGACCATAAATGATAGTACGTTTGTATGTGACGTTGGTTGGGAAACGTTTTCTTTGATGATTTGAAGTACCAGGTATGCTTGGATGATTGGACCAATTCTCAACCATTTCTATTGGCGGTAAGCCCAAGATAGCACCTAATGCAGTGCACTTAAATTGCAAGTGTGGCTGTAGTTAGAATAATTTGATACAACATCCCTCATCAGGCAAATAAGGTGACCTGCCTTTGAGCTTTGAACACCTCTGATGTGTTTCTGTGTAACAAAGCCATGTACACCAAGAAATTAGGACACTTAACATTTCTAAATAATATGTTTTTGCTACATATAATACTCTCAAATGATACTAGTTACAATAATGGTGCGAAAAGTGTATCTTCAACGTACTTTGTACAGGATGATATAAGCTGATATTAATGGGTTGCTTATTTGCAGGAGTCTGAAGGCCCTATGGGGCTTCATGCAGCGAGATGGTATTGACACACATGCTGTGTGGGAGGCCATCAAAGATGTCGTCGTCAAAACTATTGTGTGGTGAGTCAAAGCTGTAGATGTAGGCACTCATTGCCTCTAGTGATTCTAACCCCTAGTTTCACAACTATTTGAGTGCAGTAGGAAATAGTTTGTTTCTAAAAGCTTTAAGATCAGAATATTTGCTACAACTGGAGGTGCACTCTATGATTGATTAGTTGTACAGTAGGTCACACTTGACATGGTCATATCATGCAGTAAATTTATGATCTGCATACTGACTGGTATTTGAAAAGTGAAACATTTGAGAGATTGAAACATTTCATGGTACCATTGAGTAGTAGGGGTAGGTTTATGTTTGTGGGTACAATTTATGTTTGGCTTGCAGATATTTCATGAGAGTAATTGTCTCAGGAGCAAATGTCATGGAACTGATGCAGCAACAAGCTCAAACCCCTCGTCGACCACCCTGTCAACTAGTGTACATATCTTTTCAAGACTTATTCCAACTTTATTTTGTTTCTAGCTCTGAGTCTACAGTGAACAGCATGATCAAGGCTAACTGTAGGAGCCGCTTCTCTGTCCATGAACTCTTTGGTTTTGACATCATGCTTGATGAGAACCTCAAGCCCTGGATCTTGGAAGTCAACATCTCACCCAGGTAAGGACCTGTCTATTTGCTTGCATTTTAGAGACTCACAGCAGTATACAGCATCATCAGTTTTGTTTCATTCCTTTTCTTTTCTTTTTTTTTTCCTGTACAAGAATACCTCAGTTGGTATCTTGTTGCCGTGCAGTCAAATGTCTTGGGTCTATTCTCATGAAGCCTAGCTGAGCAATGTAATCTTTTTACTTTCATCGTGCTGTCCCCTTTATCAAGAGGTCAAACAGTCTGTCACTTGGATAGGACATTAAATGGAGGTCTGGAGTGTGAGGGAGTTACGACTCAAGTTCCCTCTTCATTCATTCATCACACCAAGCCTGGTGCTAATGTGAATTATAAAATGGGTTCAAGAATGTAGCCAATAGGAAGCGCTGAAATGAGTCACATGTGCTTTGGCTACTCGGTCCCATTGCACTGCGTGTTAAATCCTATTGCCGATCGTCTGTGCGCGCGGCGGCTCCTTTGAATTGCATGCATACGCGCTGTCAATCCTGTAAACAACTTCTAGTTTGGGCTGCCGGCCGCCGGCCTTTCTTCCCTTGTGCATAACATGTGTGGCGCGCCGGCGTACGTATACTCTTATACGTACAGACAGTACAGTAGACCAAGCGTTGTGGGACCGGACGCGTACATGGAGTCACTTTGAAGGGCAAATCCAACGATTTAGCAGGTTGATTCTCACGCCGTTTTCAAAGTATGTTGTCTAGTAGGCCTATATGAGGAGTCTATATCAAGTCTTTAAGGTAAAGGGTGCATATTCTATGTAAAATAAGTAAGTTTTCATGCGGGAACTTAAGTGTCCGGAAACCCAACCCCCCATCATACTTATATGTGCGGGATTTCCGAGTGCGACGTGCGTAAATGTTTGGGACGAACATCTTCGGACGTCTTGACCCACAAAGGTACGTGAAAAACGATGAAAAATGCTGTTAGTTTTCGAATTTTCGACCCATTTTATAAAACAAATGATGCACAGGATTATTTCGTGGCGTTAGTGGAGGCGTATAGCTCACTCTCGGGTATTTACAATGTAGTGCAACATGCACTCGGCTTCGCCTCGTGCATGTTTCACAATTGTAAATACCCTCGAGTGCACTATACACCTTCACTAACACACTCTATCCTGTGCATCATTTGTATAGTGGTCCACTCATGCACCCACAACAGAAAACGGGTGATTGATGGTGCACCCCAAGTTACTAGCAGTAATTAGCAAATGGTATCAACCAGGCACATTGTGTCATGCAAAGAAAAAAAAAAGGATTTGTTTTTGTTTTCATAGAGCATGATTTCACTTTATTCAAATATCAGACTTATAAAAGTTTTTTTTCTTGTTTTTGATGAAGCATGGCAGCTGCTGAGGTGTTATAACCCTTCCTTTGCCTGCCCTTAAAGACCAGAAAGTGTGGGGATGCAATACAGTGGGAAAGCTTGACCAACTCTTAAATATTGTAGAATCTCCACAACTAAATTTACTTGTGTGCAGCTTCATCACTTATCTCTCTGTAAACCAGTACTTGTACACACACAGCCTAAAGAATCTTGAGTGGAGGTGAACATTACTGATGAGTGTAGACTCTGATGCACGTACCTGCTGAAGGCAATTCTATTCTACAAATGTAGCAGGTCTGCACAAGACATGGTTTTGAATGTAGCAGGTCTGCACAAGACATTGTTTTGAATGTACCACATTGGGCAGCGGATGAAGATATTTCAACCGAGTCAACAACCTCTCCCCCACTCTAATGGGTTATTAAAAGCATGGTAATGACAGTGTATTTCCTCTTTTAACTCTTCAGGTTGAATATTAAACTTATTCCTCTTTATCATGTAGTATTTATAGATCAAATGTGCTTGTAAGTAGATGGCAACGCAACCACTCAACTTTTAAAAAGCCACTTGTAACCTTGAACACTCTGTCCCTGAATCCAAGCCACACATCTTCATGGTTTCCTCTTTGTACATCCCTCTCACAGCCTTCATTCCAATGCTGAACTGGATGTGCAGGTCAAAGGTCAAATGATGAAGGATCTTCTGAACATCAGCAGCTTTATGATCCCAGACAAGAAGGATGTCTTCACCACAGTGTTGCCTCCCAATGGAACAAACAAGTATGTTATAACGGTGTTTACGTGTCATCTTTCAATCTTTAACACTAAAAGGGCTGGGGGTGGGGGGGGGGGGAATCCACCCCCTCCCCCTCGACGTTTCACGCTATAATTCTTTAACGTGAGAAGGCCTCGTCACGAGGCTTCTTGACTTTGTTGTACAAGTCTCGCGCAACTTTTGAGACCAAATTTGCAACATCCGCGCGTACTTTTGCGAAGCGACGCCCATTTTTGTAACGGCATGTCGCCTCAAAACGGGCACAATTTTGTGATTTTGTGTACATTTCTTATGGAAAACAATGCTCTGTCATGAAAGTCATAAAAACCTGATTATTTTTGCAATTAATCACTTTCATTGTGTAATTTTATGCTAATTATGGTTGAAAAGTGGTCAGTAACATTTTCCAATGAAAAAACAAAAAAAAGTTGAAAAATTAGGAAATACATAAGAAATTCTGAAAACAATAAAATACATAAGAATTGAAATGAGTTATGGAAGTTTTTGTGATGTACAATTGTTGAATATGCTATAAAAACAGATTTACAGATCAAAAATTAGACTCTCAATGCTTTTAATTGGGCTAAAATATGTGACCCTGCACCTCAAAACAAACAAAAAGTCGCCAGACATGAATTTTTAGTTTAGACCATATTCTGAAAGAGCAGACTTTAAGCTTTAAAATGATGTATAACTCAAATCAAATGGACTCTCCTAACCTATCTAAATATTGGAAAGAAAGCATTAACTCAGGAAAAGTGGGAACTAAGAAAAGAGGCTCTGAAGTACAGTGTCTATTCAGGCGCTTAATCTTTACCAAACCGTGCTGGCTGTGCGATGAATGGGACAAAAAACAGGAAGCAAACCACCAGAGTAACAACTACGAAGGTATTATCAGATTAAACTGAAATTAAACATGCCTCATTGACTAATTCTGTCCATAATTAATGTCAACTTTCAAAGCAGTAGCACTATCCTTTCAAAAGTTATTAGAGTTGAAAGTGAAGAGTGTGGACAAGTTTTTTCAGAAATGAAAAAGGGATTCTAAAGACACACCTAATCACACTATTCTACCAAAAATGTTCGAGATAAACTGCTAAAAAAAACACACTTTCCTGCCCGTTTTGTGATACCAAATTTTAGCATAATGTAAAAGAAGACCCGCTCTTTCAGAAAATATGAAAAAGTCAAGTTCGGCTAGGTTGACCCATTTCACTTATTTTCAGTCCTCACGCAAAATCAGTATGTGCGACTTTATGTTCGTTTTGAGGTGCACAGTCACATATGATCTTGAGCTTAATTTGCATTATTAGAAATATCCACATTCTCTGCCTCTGTGCTTGTTCCTCTAGAGTGGACTACAGCAGTGTGATCATGAACAAGTCTCTGTACACAAACCACCTAGCCAAGGATGAGAGAGCCAAGCATGCCTTCTACACACAGAAACACATCGATGAGGTAAATTTGTAATATCATTAGGATGAGAACATGTGATGATGGGCATGTAAGATCTACAGCAAGTCACCATACATTGTGAAGGATACTGTCATACACTTGTATCTTCTGCCATTGGTGTTTGCAAGTCAAGCTAGATTTTGTGATATTATATATCTCATCTCATTGTCCAGGACTGTCATTTAAAATGGAAATGATCTCAAACCATTGGAGTAAGACTCTTTGCTTTGTGTACTGTACAAGATAGATGTAAATCATGTGTGTATCTTTATTTGTATTTCTAGTCATGATACCAAATGGAATACGCTATGTAGCTATACCAGAGATAGTAATAATGACCCAGACCCGTATACCTATTTGTGAATGTTTCATGTGTGTATATTGGTTGTATTCAATGTTACCAGGTTTATTGGCTTTGTCATAATTATTTGCTCAAAACTTTCAGTGCATTTACTTAGGTGTTGATAAACTCATCACATCATATTCTGGTTCATTAAAGAAATATGACTAATCACCAACACTGCCTTGTAACATTGAATTACAAATTTCAATGTCCGGCCGTCAGATGGTAAAATGGTCTAACTCGAAAATTTGACTTTTTGAAGTAAATTCACTTTCCGGGACATGTGAGGGTGCTCTTTCCAATGGTGCTATAGAGAAAATCCCATCATGTCTTGTTTTAGAGATAATTTCCGCTATCTTGGTACTTTTTTGTATTTTTCCTTCAGATTTGATGGTAAAACAGTCTATCTTTGAGTTAGCCCATTGTCGGTAATATCGTTTGGAGGTAAAACGAGCTATCTTTTACATAAACCATATAACCTTCTTAACTGAGATTTTTTAAATCATCGCTGTCAGATGGTAAAATGGTCTATCTTCGAGTTAGACCAGTTTACATAGTGTTTGTGGTCTATCTAGAAGATACCATTTTACCATCTTATGATGTGTAGCGGGAGTGTATACATGTGCTGTGGTTAAACAGTCTATCTGCACAAAAATCTCATTTATTTTATAATTAAAACCCCAAATAAGCACAAAATTCTTCAGTTATCAGTGTTTAATATGCTTCTTTTTGTCCCATTGCTAAAAATGCATTATACCCATCTCCTAAAAAACCTCAAACCTCTAAACTTTAAAGTCATTTTTCTCAGAACAGCAATTTTCGAGATAGACCGTTTTACCATCTGACGGCCGTGTCCCTTAACTCTAAACTCTCCAATAATATGTAATTTGTCTCACCCGATTAACAAAAACTCACTCTTTTTGCAAAAAGGTATTAATGGGACAGTTAGAGCACTGGCTGCTGTTTTTGTGTCATATTGAGGACATTAGTTCTGAACTATAATGTGCTATCAATGGATGCGTTCAAGTCATTTCAACACAAAGGGTCACTTCAATATCTTCTGTACTCCTTCTGTTGTCTTTGTGCCTGTATCCTTGAAGATTCTGAATTATGTTTTTAGTGCCATGGTTATGCTTCTGAATGACCACTGTTTGCTTTGGCTCCCTTGATCTAACAGCAATGTCGAATGTCCATCCTGGACACACTGACCCCTGATGACATCAGACATCTTGTCCAGACGGAGGATGAGTTCAGTCGTCGAGGAGGCTTTGAACGTGTCTTCCCCTCCCCGACATCACAGAAGTATCATCGGTTCTTTGACACGCCTCGCTACTATAACATCCTGCTGGATGAGTGGGTGAGAAAGTACAACAGACAGCAGGCTAAAGGTGAGATGACTCAATGCACTGACCAATAGCAAACTAAACATAGTGATGTTAGGTCTGGCATGCAAACTCTTGTTAATCAATGATGTCATGTTAAAAGCAAACTGCCAACATCAATGATTCAATGAGGAAACCTCATATAGTGTCTGATATTTGGCTGATTTATTTTATTCACAAGTCCAAGTTTTGTGTGCGTTTTGGCAATCAAAACTATCACAACTTGTGAATAAATTTGTCCTGATAATATGGAAAGTAGGATATTGCAGTTAAAGCTAGTCATCACTATCAGTTGTTCTGAATATTGATATTAAAGGATCCATCTTTATTGGTAAAAATTTCGTGAATTTATATGCACTGATAAAACAAAAGAAAGTATGGCATCTTAGTCCAAGTTGCATGATATTTCTCTCCTTGTAGTTTAATTTACCTTTAGAATAGTCAAACTTCTTTCAGGAAGTGATTTTGCAAACTTGATAAAAATCAGTCTGTAGCTACAAGCAGCTCTGTTGACCCAAGTCATCCCTCCTGTATCTACAGGTCTGAGCCTCCTAGAAGACTTCTGTGCTGAAGGCATGCATCTCAGTGTCAACAAAGACGACACACACACAGTGAGTACTGTTGGCAATTTGTCCCAGGTTCCATAGCTTGAGTGATAACCATAAGGTGCAGATTGCAACACAGCAGGACCAGTCAAACTGCCCCCTGGTTATCAGTTACAGGAATCAAGAAATTCTTCAGTGGTTGCAAGCATTTAAGTACATTTGGCTGAGTACTGTGAATGATATCATTTAAGTATTAGATGTCAAGTCTTCATGATATGCCAGACATTGCCCTCTGTTGATAAACTCCCTTCGTTGGTTAATATGCAGGAAAGGGATCATGCTTTTCCAGCATTGCCTAATATTTCCCATGTTTATGTCTAGCTTTGATAAATCAAATAGTATCCTTTTTCTTCAACCAACCAATCATGTAGACAAATAAGAGTGATTAATGTCCTTGATTACTGCCTAGCACTGCAACTAAATCCACTCAGTGAAAGAAATGGTTTTGATGATGGGTTGTCGAAGATATGCATTATGATAATAATAATAATAATAATGATACTAATAACTGCATTTATATGGCGCTTCATGCTGGTGTTTCTAAGCGCACTGGTGCTATTCATACAAGAAGACTAGAACACACGATAGCATTAGGACAATGCAAAACCAAAATAACAGTAACAAAAGAAGAAGAAATAGAATATGTATGTGATTCAGTGATACAATAATTAATAACTGACTGTGTGTGCCTCCAGGAAAAAAAAAATATAACTGATAAAACAGATGAGTTTTGAGAAGAATTTTAAATGATTCAATAGATGAGGCATTATGCCATTCTGTGCAAGTATTGTCTTCTCTTACATATTGTCAGTATTATAGAGAGGTGTGAACTGTTTAGAACAGTGATCCTCAGAGTGTGTGCTACCAGCATGCTAATGCAGTAGTCTTTCTTTACCTGTACTTTTCACTTTTCTATCCTCTTGTTTCAGTTAATACATAAATACCTTTTGAATGAATGATGTATTATCTTGGAATACCAGTGATGATATTCATAACAATAGTAATTATCAGTACTTTTTTTAGAATTACTATTATCATTATTTACATGCAGCATATTGGCTTGTTCATTGATACAGTGGCTATTAAATCACATCAACATGAAAGTAAAAATTTGGCTCAAAGTGTTGACACCCCACATTTGTTGGATCACCAGATTTGAATTTCCCTGTCTTTACCTTCTGATCAGTTATGTGCAGTGATTGCTGCTTTTTAAAATCATTCAATTTTGGCTTTACTTGAAATTGATTAATTTGGCATATTGTGATCCCGGCAATCTAAAGGCAAGGACTGCTAAAATGCTGTTTACATTAACATATTCAATGATGACATGTCTCATTTTCTGCATGTTGTGATCATACATGTATTTCATTTTTGTCCCCCCCCCCCCCCCCCCAGTTACTTTTGAATTAGCTCTCACAACACCAGATGAATATATTGTAATAGTGTCCAAATTTCTCTGAATATTGTTGTGTTGATTATATCGAAATGAAGATTTGTCTTTTTTTCTTGAAGCCAAACCATAGTGTGCAGCATTATCCCCCCAGTTTGTGTAGTATTCAAATGAATATCGACTAAAGAGACAATACTTAGTATTGACTGATGTGCATGTAGAAATCTTGAAAGAAAATGATCTAGTGAGAGCTACTATGTGAGTTATAGGTGTTATCAAATCACAGTCATTTATCAACGTGTGTAGTAGTCGAAACTCTGGTATAGGTTTTCTAATCATGTATAAAAGATCTGAATAACACTTGTGGTTGCTGATGATAATTAGCTCAAGTGTGTTATATGATGCTGGCATAAAAGAGCATAGAGATTAGGCTTTGTCTAAGACTTACGTGGTCACTTTTGGCGGTGTGATTGTTAGAAGAGCTTTCCATTCAATATTTCATGTTTGATGTCATTAAATTGCATCAGTGGAGTGCCCCTGTGTTTCTAAGACGCAGTGTTGTAAGTAGCCATTCATCAACACCTAACATATAAACCTTTTTTGTTTTAATCTCTCTCTCTTTTTCTTTTACTCTCTTGTGCCTCATTAATTCATTAATACTTTATTAATACAATTCCTTTTTCCTAAACTGACACAGTAGTCAGGCATATTAGACGCAATTACAATGCTGTACATGCAATCCTGTGAACATATCGGACAAAGTGCATCATAAAGCATGTTGAACGATCATTATCTTTTGGTCAGACCATCATGGCTAGCAGCAAAGAATCAGTTTTCATGATCAAAAGGTTTACATGCTAAAGCAGTGCACTTCTGTCACAACAAACATGGTTTAATGAAACTCTCGCTATAATGAAGTGAAAATACAGGTTTCAGAATTATTAGCCGTGTATATCTACATGTAGATGTACACCTGTGCTATATTGTTCAGTCATAACAGAATTTTGATATGATGAAAAAAAGCTGCCAGCCCCAAGGACTTTGGCATGCCAGGAGTCACCTGTGCATCCTGTCAAAAGATTAGTTTAAGATTTATTCTTGATATTTGTAACTCAGAGCTTGATACAACCAGAGAATCTTATCTGCAAGGTGTTTATAGGAAAGTGTCGGAGTCAAGATGCCTGCCTATGTAACCATGTTTTGCATGCATGTGGTATAATCTCTTAACGTGTTGTATACTGTGTACGCTTGATATTTCGCTAATTGGAACTTTGAGAATTTTGAGGGTGGATGAATTCACAGTTGAGAACTACAGTGATGGAATGAGAAAGAAGTATTTTCACTTTTGATCAGAATATTTTATAATTTTCTGTCTTGGACATGATATCCAATACAGGCCATCTGCGTCTTGTGTGGCAGTAGCTTTGCAAATTCTTCATTTCACAAATTTCTGTCCACTTGCGAAATGCATTGCGTATACAGTAGCTTTTTAACCAAGTAATACCTGTAACATCAGTTTGCTAGATGTGTGCTGAAAATACTAAAGGGCTTTTGATATTTTAAAGTACATTTATAGTACTTCATCAGGTTTAGAAACATAATGTAGAACCACACCAGTGTTTAGTATCATTCATCCATTGTCATTTTTTGTAGTGATGCTCCAACTAATACTTTCACTACTCATCTATACTGAATTGCGTGAGAGTAGCCACCATTATAGTGTAGCCTACAAGGCTCTCACAATTGTCACATGACACAATACTATCACATGTTTACCACTCAAGAGAGGGTCGTTAAAGCTCAAGAATTTTGTTATACGGCATGTGGAAACCAAGCTGTATCTACTTCAAATTCTCATTTCGAGGTCTTACATCTTAAGCCAGAATAGACTGCTTTTATGGACCCAGGCTGGAACAAGTTTATTATAAAACATCACTTGTTGCATAAACTGAAACATTCATAGTGACAGATTTTATGAACTGAACTATCAGCATGAAATTCTGATCATGTCTTTGCAGTAGTTTACCAGAAGACTTTTATGTTTCAAAATTGAAATCTTCTAAGTGTGTGTGTGTGTGTCTGTCTGTCTAAAATCTATTTCCAGGCCCATTTATGTGAAGTGATACAAAAACAAGTTTTTTATCAAATACATTATATTTTGCCCTGAGATTGCCAAGAATGTCTGTACATTGTCATTAAATAAGAAAAGTAACTTCTTTTTGAAAACGTGTATTTTGTAAGAAAGATAGACACATTTTATTGATGACTGCAGCAATCTTATATTCCAGCCCGGGTATGCTCATATATGTAATATGCTATCTCTTCATGCAATGGCACACATTATGAGCCACCAGATTATAGCAGAGATCACTATCTCTTATGTAGTGTGAGTAGCTACTATAGGCCTTGATGGAGAGTTCAGTAATGAGGGCAGTTCTCCAAACATCTGGTCATTATATGCAGCATCATGCTCACAATGGACTCTTACACATAGCAGAAAAAAAAGAATAGTATTTCCAGAATGTTTGGATTTTTCATATTTTTCTTCAGATGCAGATTCATTTATAACATCATACACATTTAAGTGCAATGCACTTCCGTTATAACAAACAAGGTTATTACGAAATTCCAGTCACAACAAAGTAAAAATTCAGGCTGCAGCATTATCCACTCTATGTATTTTTATTGTTTATTTGTTCGGTTATAATGAAATTTTGATATAACGAAAGAAAACTGTCGGTCCCAAGGACTTCGTTATAACGCGAGTCCACTGTATATAAGTATGTCAATGACGTTTCTTTTTATCCCTATTTTAAAGGGGAAAGCTAGTAACTGATCAGTGGGATTCAGTGGGAATGCTGGAGGATGATTGTTCCAATCCTTGTGGGAATCATTTAAGAGTACATTATATATCTATTGTTGTGTGAAAATTATTTGCTTCAGAATGGTCTCACATTCAAGTAATGTGCAGTTTAATGTTTCCAGGTTAGTGTGCCTGGTCAGTGACGGGGCATTAATTTGCACATTACTTGAATATGAGACCGTTGTGAAGTAAATAAATTTCACACAACAGTAGATATATAATGTACTCTTAAATGAATCCCACAAGGATTGGAACAATCATCCCTCAGCATTCCAACTGATTCCCACTGATCGGTTACTAGCCATCCCCTTTAATGGCAGGTTTGTTTTCTGTTTTATTTTGGGAGTTATTTGTTTGTTTTTTATTCCTTGGACACACAAAATAAGAATTGTGTTTCTGGTCTTGTTTTCAGTGGACTCCAATCTCCAGTGTGATTGGCGTTAGGGAACAGCGAACATCTAGCGCCCCTACCAGCAGCTTGCCAATGCCTGTTCACCCTTCACTGCAGAAGAGGTATGATAGTTTCTTCATGCCTTTTATATGGCCCTACAGTCAGGCCCACAGCTAGCTAGGCTGTCTGCCAAGCCAAACCTTCTTCCACCTGTCCTATGCAAACAAATTAAAGTTGATGATAACCCTGAAGAGTATCCTTTCAACGTATGTCAATAGCAAGCTTTACCTGTTGAGGACGAGTCCCGAGTATACTCAGGCAGGTGTCTTTGGGAAATGCGTGTTGTAGCAAAATTTGTTTGTCCTCAACGTGTTAAGATGTGCAATATGAATGCTAAGACAACACACAGCCTCTGGAGTTGAACAATATAAACAGTTGCCTTGCGCATGTGTAGAACACCATTTTTAGCCCAATAGCGTCATCTTTAGTGTTTGCATCGCAAATCAAAAGCTCAGTAATAGAGAAAAGATGATATTATATGTCGGTGAAGACTAGTCGGATAAAGAAAGTACTTTTATGCCATTTACATGGCTTGGGTAATTTAATAAGGGCAGTGGTTATAATTTTGATGGGAACAGACCCATTCCTGTATATGGCATAACACTGAGATTTATGAATCTTGTTTAATATGAACTGGGGTCAGTTTGAATACCAATCACATAGTTCTGTGTTCAAGATATGATCTTTTTTTTAGTGTAATGTTTGATGATGAGATATAAACATGGAATGACCAGTGGCCATGATTGGTCATGATTAGCGTGCCAATATTAGCTGATGAGTCGTGTACCATTGTATTGCACCAGGAAGTCCCTTGATCTGGGGCCCATTTGTTTCAAGGATTATGAACTTCCCAAAGTGTGCATTGTTTGTTGTGATACCAATCACTTACCAAGAGGAAATGGTCTCAATGATACCATTTCATGGAGGACAGTTGTGTTTTGGTATGACGTCTTATCTCTGCCCTGCTTTATATCTTAAAAGCTGACCGAAATCAACTAGGGCAGTGTTTATCATCTTTCTCATGTTTGAAACATGTCACAATACCTGCTATCAAAACTTGTTTCCAAAGGCCTTATGATTCATGTTTCTCGACTTGCTGCCTTTATCTTCTCTATTGTGAGTCAAAAGAGAGACCTTGTCACTGCTCAACTTCATTGCGCAGTTTGACCCAAGGAGCCCAGGTGTGTGATTGGCGTGGGCAGGTTCGAGCTATAAACGCATTTCAAAACATTTTTGCGCTTAATCTCCACAGAAATGCGTTTCTGGCTCAAACACATTTGCGATCGCACTTTTTTCGTCTTTTCAGATAGGCGTTTCTGACCCCATAATCAAAACAGCTTTGCATTTATCACCTGCCCAAATCTCCCTGAAAGTTGTTTGGAAACCTTAATTCTACACCAGAAATGATTTGATGAATACACCCGTAAAAGGTTTGGTATTTTGTTAGAAGGTTAACCTCTATACTCTGTTTTGTCACACCGTATCAAGCCAGACTTGAGACCATTCTCTTTGGCAGAAAGATGTATCTGCAGATATGCCTTTCTTCAAAATGAAGCATGAACATTTTTAGGGCTGAAATGCAGATAAACCCTTCTGCCACTTTGCAGTTATTGAAAATATGACTCAACACAGTTGTTGAGAGATACTCTGATTTGCTCTGGACTTACTAGTACTTGATGTCCATTCTTCATGAAGGAATAACATATATCTAAGAATATGCACTGCCAATTTATCAAACAATCTACCAAGTAATTTTTGTATGCATGTAAAGATCCAATTTTTTTTCCAAACAAAAGACAAGGAAACTGTAACAAAAATAGAAGAAAGCCTCACATGTTGTAGAATCCAAGTTCAACCATTTATAAGAGTTGGCTGTGGGAAATAGAATTAAACTCCCAACAAAAGCACAGAATATAATTTGTTTGATGTTGTTGTTTTTTGTCTCTTTTTTTTCACAAGTACTCTTATTTCCCAAAGCAGGACCTACATGTCATGTATGAGCTTGTCAACAAGAAATTAACATCAAATTTTATTGGAAATATAGCGAGGTGAAACTTTTCTATGATGAGCCTTCATTTGTTTTCTATCCACCAACAGCTCTTCGGCTCATTCTCTGCCCAAGATTCGTCGCAAGCCCAGCAAAGTGCGTTCCCTCTCATCCTCCAGCAGCACCCAGTCCCTTCATGGAGGACACCAGGTGCCCCGCCCACCTCACTTGCACCGCATGCCAGACGGTGGCAGCACCTCACCCAGTTGATGTGGGACCCGCCTGCCCCCAATGCCCCTAGATAGGATCCCACCCCAGCAGAAGAAACCCTCCACCACCAGCTGGACCCAGCACACCCCGTCCCTCAGACGTCGCTATAGCAACCTGCTGAGTGGCACCAGGAAGAGGGTTGCTCTGCTGGATGGAAAACAGCGAAAACCTCCTCACCATCTTCGTAGATTACCAAACTATCCTGAGTAGTCAAAATGTACTTTGTTGTTGTCAGTAACCATGATTGTGGAAATCAGTTCTTCCAGGTAATATACTCCACAATGAGACCAGAAATATGTGTGTATCAAAACTCACATTGTGCCTGTAATCAACACCTTATGGACTTTGTGAGGTCAAAGAGATTTAAGTGCAGACAGAAAAGAATGTCAAACAGACAAAGAATGACTTTTCTGTGTTCTAAATGTTATTGAATATACAATTGGCTGTCTACCTGAGCTGCCTTGTGTTAAGTTTTTCATGTTGATTGTAGTCTAACCTGTTTGTCATATGTTATTGTAGTATCTCATAGAGTGATGCAAAAAGGAGAATGTGATATATCATGCATGCAGACTAACTTTTGCAGATTGAAATCATGTTTTATTCAAAAGATGTTTTTTTCTTTTTCGTGTTTTTTTTTTTTTTTTTTGAGAGAGAGAGAGAGAGGGATGGGAGGGTATTCTTTAAAATAGAACAATATGAGAAATTCTGAAACAAATTCAAGTACATATTATCCAGAAATTCACTTGAATAGCCTGAACAAATGGTTAAGTCAAACATCTTAATTTTGACCTGACCAGCATACATCAAAGCAGTTGATTTTCTCATGTGTCTTCAAACTGTATCACATCTTCAAGACAAAATATTTTGCACTTGTTCATGGGTGGAATTGTCTTTAGAGATAAGCATGGCCCCTGAACAAAGGTCAAGTTGATATGTTGCCTTCTGTAAATGTCATCACAGTGTGGTGGCTGAAACCTGGAGTGGCTAGTGCCTGACATGGGAACAAGTTGTTTCTCCACACGCCAATGCTAGTGTGTGAAGTGATGTGTAAACGATGATCAAATTACAGCAGCATAAGTTTGATGTGTGTCAAGGTTTCATGTGAAGTATTTAAAAAAAAAGAAAGGAAAAGGCGAAACAAAAAGGTTTTGTTTTGATTGACCTCTGTACAGATTTATGCTCATTCTTTCGTTTGATTTGAGATTTTTGGGACACTTTTTTTCTGTCAAATTGCTGATTACTTGTTATTGAATATGAAGTAACAAATTTAGAAGCTCTTCTCTGACAAAGAACAAAGTTTATCCAAACTCCCACAAACTGTAAAGATAGCTGTATAACAGTGATGTACTCTATACGCCATATATTTAGCGAGTCTAAATTTTTGCAAATCGAGACTTCCCGCGATTCCGCGGGTGGTTAAATTTGTGATCATGGAGTCCTATACTGAACAGAGAAATGAATATGCATACATCACATTCATATCGGGATCAGAGTCAATATTTTCGTGTGTCTTTAATGTCGCGAATAGCAGTTGACTCGCGAAATTCGCGAAAATAAAAACCTTGCGAAGTATTTGGCGCATCCAGTATGTCATGCTGCCTTCATGGGTTCTTCACTATAGTCTTAGTGATGTTGGGGAGGCTCAACCAGCACAAACAAACATTCAAGTTTGTCGCAGTAAGAGAAGCTGTCATCTTGGAGCTAGGTGACATCAGGGCTGAGTATGACTTTTTTGAAATGCTGGTCTGAGGACCCTTACAAAACCAAACCAGATAATGACAACTTCACAAAAGTTCACCAATCATTAACCATATATTTAAATGCATAAAGTTTGTGAAGACATACAAGAGCTGTTCTAAGAGAATTTCTGTCATCACAGAAAGTATGACGGAATCTACTGTGAAGCCTAATCTGGGGGGCGTTTCATCAACGAGTTCGTCGGAGTTTTCACCGACAAATTTGCTATCAGCCAATCAGACCAAGGATTTCATTAGCTTTTGACAGTTGTCAGTATAAATCCTTGCGTCTGATTGGCTGATAGCAAATTCGTCGGTGAAAACTCCGACGAACTCGTTGATGAAACGCCCCCCTGGATATGCCAAGATGTCCCCCAAAGAATGTTAGGTTTGCTATTCAAATGCAGCTGCATAATTGCAGTGATGTACGTGAAACTGAAATTGTTACTTTCTGATGCATGCAATCGCCGTGCAATTCTGAGATATATTATTAATCAGGAGAGATGTTCATGACTGCAAATTGTTTTATGGAAGGTAAAGGTTAGAGCAATAATTACAAGCTAGTGTGTATTTATGAGAGTAAACTGACAGGTTGCTCAGGTTGTACAGTGTGTAAGGATGTGCCTATGAAGTGTATTTTAGCCTTCTGCCATTATTTCTATTGTACTTCATGTTTGCTGTGTGTCTTTGTGTACAAGTCTTCTGTTTTCAATGTTTCTAGAAATGCTGCTGCTGCCTATCTTCTGCTGCCTTTTCTCTGATTCCAAGTTGAGTGAGATTCAGGTTGTTGGATGTACACATTTTGGCAGTAATCACTGTTTTCTGTGACTTTGGTGTAACCATGGCAACTTTTCACATAAGAATTGTTCTCTGTGGGCTGTCACACTTTGTGTATCAGTAAGGCAAGCTCTTGTTTCGTGGTGGTATGAATATTATGACTGTTTGTTGACTGTGATTATTCAAAGCTTTGGGACCTGGTAATATGACATATGAAGTATTTACCTCATAAAAAGCACAATCCATAGAGTAGGTGTGGGATAGAGTAGGTATTGTAATGGAGAGTATTGGACCAGTGGATATCCAGCTACAAGGCAAATAGAAGCCAAAGCCAGCTTTCAGATCTGACAGTGTGGCTTGACAAAAGTCGTATGAAAGGAAATCTTTCACTTGGAGTTAAAACAGGATTGCTTTACTTGATGAGACATTTGACATACTGTGCTTTGTAATGAGGAAAGTTCAGGCAAAAGCTACTTATAGACAGTTTTCTGTCTGGTTGTTTTATGTAGAAAATAGAGTAAGAGAAATAGGCTCTTGGTTTCTGGTATACCGGTAGATGCTATATTTTTTTCCTTTTGGATAATATCACCCTTGGGAGATCATATGATTGCATGAAAGAAAAATCAGGCACATACAATGTAGCTAGCCAAAAGTTAATACAAGCAGAAAGTGAATAATGTATGAAGTGATGACCATGGGTTAATAACACCCTGCCGTCTCATTTTTACACTTCCATTTCATGATTCTGAAAACCAGTTAGTGTTAAATGAGAATCATTCATAATCTGAATTGCATACATATTTACTTTGATTATTCATTATTATGTTCATCTTTCGGGGGAGGGGGAGGGGGTAAGTTGGAAGATCTGTATAATTATGTTCTTTTTTCTTTAAAGGGCATGTCACATTAGATCCTGTCTAGTTAGACTTTTTATCAGTGCCATGCTGGATGTCCATTGGTTCACCACACACTCCCCTCAGTCTAGGGACATTGGTGGCAGGTGGCCTCGGCTAGCTGAACTCATTCACCTTCTTTGGCTCTTGTAAATATTAACAGAGTTTTTTAGTGACGGTTGCAGAACTTTGTGGTGGGTTTCTTTGATATCACACTGGGCATGCCTTGTCATCCTAGTTAACTTCTTGTAAATACAAACAGTCTATCATCCTATGGGTGTCAAAGTGTGAGGTATGTAGTGAGAAACATTGGAGTGTTCACACACCACATCATTCTACACTGATGGGATGTTATATACACGTTAGAGATGAAAAAGAAACAAAACAAACACAAAAAAGAGCACTTGTTGCCATAAAGGCCAAGAATCAGTTTGTGAAGGTTTCGGTTGATGTGTAAAAGTGATTCCAGGAGATAAAGGGTGATGTTGACCCATTCAGTCATGGCGGTCTCATTAATGAAATATGAAATATATGGAGAAGTGTGAGTGACTTCACCAAACTACACTCTAGGAAAAGTACATTATGGACTGTCATATAAATGAGGCCAAATGTAGATAATAACCCGTTGAGGACGGTTTGATTTTGCTACAACACGCATTTCCCATAGACACTTGCCCGAGTATACTTGGGACTCGTCCTCAATGGGTTAAGAAAAATGTCACAGGAGTTCTTGGAGAAGTTCAAATTCATTCTTGCACTTTGATTGGTGGTGTTTAACCTAGCTCATGATCCTGTCTCCATTTTGCTACAGGTCCATGGTACACATTTTGTATGGAGTCTCAGCCCTGTGATTTCTCATTACATCAAGGCCAGTAGGCCTATGTGTTGAGGTCTACTTTCAAGCATAATTCATGATGTAACCTGTGAATTTATACTCTGTAACAGAGAAAAGGGAAAAGCTGCTGACAGTAGAATGTTCATTTGTGATACAATCCAGTGCAAATTTAAAGGGATCATATAATTTTGGTTGACATTGGGGATTCAGATTTTAACCTTTTGCAAGATAATTAGACACCACTTATGAAATGTGAAAAAGCGTACAATTCTCAAAGGAATTCAAAGTTTATTTGACAAAAATCGAATTCAAAGTGGCTGAGATATCAGAAAAACACATTAAAACAAAGTGGTCCTCATAAAAGAACCTTCCTTTTATTAAGACCTCTTCAGTTTTGGATATCTCAGATATATCGAAACCAAATTTTATGAAATAAACTTTGAATACCTCTTAGAATTATATTCTCTTTCATATTTCATATGAGGTTTCTCATTGTCTCACAAAAAAAGTTGAAAACCTGAAGCCCCACCTCAACCAAAATTATCCAATCCTTTTAACATAAAAGAAGCATCATAACTCAATCCAGGCAAAATGATATGTCTTGATGAGTTTGGAATGA